>NC_056745.1:761306915-761536915 GCF_019279795.1 Protopterus annectens
GGTCAACCCTGCCCTCTGTAGTCTGCTAAGCACCTCTCTGACATGTTGAAGGTGCTCTTGCCAGGAATGGCTATAGATAGCAATATCATCCATGTAAGCAAGGGCAAACCCTCCTGCTCCTGCTAAGATATGATCTACCAGCCTCTGGAAAGTCGCTGGGGCATTCTTCATCCCAAAGGGCATCTTTTTGAACTCATAAAAACCAAAAGGAGTCAAGGGCACCTGCCAGTAACCCTTGTTATGATCAGTGGTTGTAAGATACTTAGCCCCACCCAGCTGCTATAGGGCCTCATCTGTCCTAGGCATGGGGTAAGCATCGAACTCTGTGTGACTATTTAATTTCCTGTATTCCACACAGAACCTGATGCTGCCATCCTTTTTTGGCACCAGTACCACTGGTGAGGCCCAGGGACTGTTGGACTCTTGAATCATCCCTAGTTCCATCATCTCCTGTACCTCTTCCTTCAGGGACTGTTTGACTCTCTCAGGCACCCTATAAGGGGCCTGCCTGATAGGCCTTTGGGGTCCTGTATCCACCTGGTACTGCACCAGGTGGGTGCTCCCTGGTTTCCCGGTGAATATGCCCCCAAACTCCTGCAACACTGCTCAGATTTCTCGTACTTGGGTAGGAGATAACTGCTGGGACATTGCTACCCCTTCCACCGAGGTGTCAGCCCGAGCCTCACTGAGGAGATCAGTCACAAGATCTCTCTCAGACTCCTCCTGCAATCCACTGCAAATGTTCAGCACAAGGGCCTCCCTATCATGGTAAGGTTTCATCATGTTAACATGGTACAATTTGTGCCCCTGACATCTGCCTAGCACTTCCACCATGTAGTTAACATCACTTACCTTTCTTACCACCTTGTAGGGTCCCTCCCAAGCTGCTTGCAACTTTGTTGTGTCTGACAGGAATGAGAACCATCACCTGCTGCCCTACAGCATACACTCTAGCTTGAGCATTCCTGTCATACCACACCTTTTTCTGTTGTTGGGCTTCTGCCAGGTTCTCCTCGGCCAAGCCCATGAGTTCCCTGAGCCTTGTCCTGAGGTTCAGGACATATGCCACAACAGACTCCTTGTGAGACTCACACTCACCTTCCCACTCATCCCGAATTAAATCTAGATGTCCCCTCACCCTATGCCCATACAGCAACTCAAAGGGTTAAAAACCTGTGGATTCCTGGGGAACCTCTCTGTAAGCAAACAAAAGATGTGGCAAATATTTGTCCCACTCCCTCTTAAACTGATCTGCAAATGCCCGTAGCATGGGCTTGATTGTAGAGTTTAACCTCTCAACAAGACCATTAGTCTGGGGATGGTAGGGGGTGGTCTTTATGTGCTTCACCCCACAGGACTTCCTCAGACAAGCTAGCAGGTCTGACATAATATTGGCACCTCTGTCAGACAGTATTTCCTTTGGGAAACCTACCCTGCTGAAAATCTCTAGCAAAGCATTTGCCATCTTCTCTGCCTCAGTGGAGGACAAAGCCACTGCCTCAGGGTATCGTGTAGCATAATCCACTACCACTAGGATATACTTTTTCCCTGTGGAACAAGGGGTACTCAGAGGACCCACAATATCCGCAGCTACCCTCTGAAATGGTTCCTCAATAACAGGCAAATGCATCAAAGGAGCTCTCACCTTGTCTCCTGCCTTGCCTACCTTTTGGCAGTGCTCACAGGTCCTGCAGTACCCTGTTACATCTCTGGAAATTCCAGGCCAATAGAAGTTTTGCATAATACACCTCTTTGTACATTTTATGCCCATATGACCTGCAAAGGAAATATTGTGGGCTATGGCTTGAAGTGCCAGATGGTAAGCTCTAGGCACTACCAAATGCTGTACTCTCTCACCTTCTAGCCCTCCCTCAGGGGTCCACTCTCTGTATAGTAACCCTTTGTCCAAGTATACAGATTCTTCCTTCCCTTGAGAATCAGGTGCCTTCTTAGCTACCTGCCTCAGGCCTTGCAATGTAGGGTCTGAGAGCTGAGCCCGTCTCAAGTCTCTCCTTGTAACCCTTCCCAGCTCCCCTTCCACAGGAAGTCTAGCATCCTCTGACAGCGGTGCCTCACTGTCAGCCTGGGTACTACTACTCACCTCTACCTTTGCAGTTACCCTGTCCAAGGGAACAACAGTACCCACAAGCAGCTGTGGCTCACATTCAGTCTCACTGCTACAGCGTAGCTCACTCCCCTGAAGTAACTACCTCAGCAGTCCTGGCTGCAAGTATGCAGTCTGTCTGGGTCTCCCCCAGGCTACCAGACCCACATGCTTTTTTCCTAGTCTCACTGCATGTAACCGCATAAGTACATAGTACTGCCTCATTCAAGTCCTTCCCTCTCAGGACATCTGCAGGATGGTAGTTCCATACCCCTGTTGTCTCAAGACAACCTATTATTGGCATTTTGTCTTTCCCACTTACTGGCTCCCTCACCTTTGGTTCCCCACCTTGCCTCCATGGACACCTGTATGCCACATGGCCCCACTGGTTGCATTCAAAACATTTCACCCTTGGTCCTGGACGTGTACCTGGACTAGTGGCTTCCCCTGCTACTGACAAATTTTGTTGGGGTAGTCTGTGCTGCCCACCATGGGTTCCCTTAGACGCATGAGCAGTACTGGAGGTCCTTTTCCTGTGCAGGGCTGCCCTGCTTGCTAGGTATAGGTTTACCTTCTTCCCCAACTCCTCTAAAGTAGCACATTGTTTATCAGCTAACTAGATCCTCATGTACTCAGCAAAATGCTAAGGGCTTGTTCCCTTACCAAAAGGTCTGCCAGCCCTTCAAAAGTGGTGACCTGACATCCACTCACCCAGCTATGAAAATAAGTGCTCAGTTCAGCAACATATTCACATACATTTTCATCTGCCTTGCTTCTATGCTCACGAAACTTTTTCCTATACATTTCAGGTGTTAGATTAAAACATTCCAATAAATGCCTTTTTACAGCAGTATAAGCAAAACAACTGAAGATGTTACAGCTTTACCATGGAGTAAGGGGGTCAGGAACCATACCCAGAGCCTTTGGTCAGCTTCATACTGTTTACATACCTGCTCAAACATATGAATGAAGCTATCAAAATTATCCCCATCTTTAAACTGTAGAAGAAATTTACTGACCTTTTGTGTTTCTGATTACCTCCATGACTCTGGCGAAGAGTCAGCATTTCCCTCTCATGCTTTCTCTGCCATTACTGTTCTTCAGCTTCTAGGCTCCTCATTTTCTCAGCTGCTTCTAGTTCCATACGCCTGGCCTCCAACTCAAGTCTCTTTAGCTCCAGCTGGATTTTTAAGTCCACTGCAGAATGTTTCAGCTGTCCATTCTCCTAGGGTATTGTATCTCCACTGTCAGTCTGATTGTCCTCCAGGATGCTGTTTTCTGATGCAGCTGCAACCAAGGCTGCAATCAGGTCTGCTTTAGTCAGGTTTCCATGCACCCGTCCCCTAGCACGGCACATCTCTGTCAGCTGGCTCCTTGTCAGCTTTCCATACTCTTGTGCTGACATGCTGCCTTGCTCACCCTGACTAACACTAAGCTAAAAAAGAAATAAAACAATTGTAATCTGAACTCTGAGTATACACTGCGAGGCTGTTTTAGAGTACAAAACACTTTTAGAGATCTCTGCACATAAGCTACAGGAGTTCGCTCTACCCCACACCACTACAAGCCAATTAGTATGTGAAATAGATCCCACCACTGCAAATCACTTGTGACGACTGTGCCCTGACCCAGCAATCAAGGAGCCTCAATCCTCACCACTAACACCAGGGAGGTCATCTCCTAGAAGAGGAAAGGATAACTAATACACACAGTAAAGTACAATTCCCCTTAAGTGCACACAGAGATCACAGTCAGTCTGGGGGCTGGTTGCTCCCTTGCTCTCCAGGTCCCCAATAAGATTCCCCACTGACACAGCTATTGGGTCCAAATCTTAACCTGGCTGGCAAGCTAACCTCCAGTACCCTCTCTGTCCAACCAGTGCTTCGTGTCCCTGCCCAGGTAACTGACACACCACAAACACACACTTTGCGAAAAGGTTATACAACCACACAGACCCTCCTGGGACAAAGGCTGGCACAGGTTCTTCAGTTGTGCCCCTTTACCCAGACTATATGGTAGTAATTACTGCCACCACCAGCTAATAAATATCAGCTATTAAAGGCCCTTAAAAGGGTGTCCAATTATTACTGTGCAATATTATTGTCCAGTGGTAGTATGACTAACAGTCAAGGTTTACTTTAGAATGGCCTATTACAATAACCTCTATAAATATGCATTGTACTTTAGAGCTTATCTCTACACAAAACAGCCACAGGTAGAAGGTTTTAAAAATATTTAATAATAAATAATTAAAACACAAGACAAAATACTACACAACAGAGATATCTAAGAGTTCAAAGATCACACAGAAAAATATCTAATTAATCTTTACTAGCTTTAATTATTCCTACAAGAAATCACAGTGCTAAAACTTACATGTGAGCATATTGCAGAGTGCTGATAAGTTGGAAATCCAGATAAAAATGCTCCCAGTCTCTTGTGAGAAATAGTATTTTAGACATTACTAACAAACATGTTTGCTGGGTCCCTCCCCAAATTACATCATTTTTGACACTTAGGTTTTCCCAGGCAAACAAACTGCATTATTTAGCAATCTAACACCTGCACAGAAACTTACAACATTAGAAGATATTTCACATGTATAGTCTAACAGAAACTAGAGGAATAAAGCACCTTCCACATCTAAATTCTGGTCATAAACTTTAGCCTTAAACAATGGGCATGAAACCTTAATCCAGACCCACTGGAACCGACTTGTAAAACATTAAAGAGATTCCTAAGATCTTTTCAACTTAAAAAGACACATTTGGAATACTTGGCTTGGTTTACCTTACAGCAGATGGCAATGTTGCAACAATCTTGAAGTTCACATTTTACAGTGTTTTCTTCCATTTAAAAACACAAGCCTGTATTTTACATTTATTTATACAGTTGATAGAATTTTGTATCAAATTCTATTTGACTAGGCTGTCCGCCTTCACCCATCTCTCCCCAATTGTCACATATATATATATATATATATATATATATATATATGTAGATATATGGTTCCACTTGAAACCATCAAATGTTCAGAACATCGAAGTTCTGATCATCAAGACCAGAACATCGATGTTCAGAACATCAAAGGTTCAAAATGAACAAGACAAAAACAAAAAAACTTACAAAAACTATTTTATGCAGGGGGGATTCGCCCCCCTGCACCCCCACACCCCTCCCTACTTTAATATTCCAACTCCGAGATCGCACTACAGTGGGGTAAGGAAATCTCCCATTTACCGCTATATGCGGTAGCACTAAACGGGAGATTTCCCATACCCTACCTGCAATGCCAACACTCAGATGGCACACACACACACACACACACACACACACACACACACACACAACATGCAGGGCACCTTGCTGCCCTGCATACACACCCAAAAGTTTACAATTTTACTTACCTGGGACTTCCACTTTGAACCTTCGATGTTCTGAACATCGATGTTCTGGTCTCGATGATCAGAACTTCGATGTTCTGAACATTCGACGGTTTCAAGTGGAACCATACATATATATATATATATATATATATATATATATATATATATATATATACATATACATATATATATATGTGTGTGTGTGTGTGTGTGTGTGTATATGTATATGTATGTTGGCAGAATACCTCTCATCTTCTTTGTGTGAGAATTTTGGACAAAGCAAAAACTAAGAACAAAGGCCCAAAATCAAGGAAATTTTTTTTTAAATATGGTAATTTAATTTAGTTTAAAAAGTTAATAAAGCAACAAGTTGTGCGTCTACATGCAGTTTCTGAGCACTAAGTATGAAATTCCAATGTCTGGTATTATTGACTGATTACAATTGTAAGTGATTTCCCAGAAAATCAAAAATGAGGGACAAGACAAAAATATGAGGTAAAATCAGAAAGATTCTGCAAAATCAAGGGCAGTTGATGGGTATAGTTGGCAAACAAAGCACCATGGTGACAGAATTAGGATGAAAAGTTACAGAGGATATTGCAAAGACCAGAGTGAGAATTGTAATATGGACAATATATCTCTGCGTTCTGACAAAGGTAGTTATCTCCACATACCTTCCACGAGTACTGCAGACATTATTTAATCGCTTGTTATACATGTTTAGGGCCCAGATGCAGACGGCATTAATTGTATAAAGACAATAGACATGTTAGCAATATTCCATTCAGGCTAATTTTAGCTGCTTAGGTGATAATAGTCATTGTGACATTATCTGTGGCACAGCAAAACTTACACCTTTAATGTACAAGATATTTACTGAAAATTATTAACCAGTGCAGAATGTGCACCAGCCATCAGATATAAATGAACAGGAAGTCCATTTTCTAAACATTTACATTTACCCTTTTGTTTGGCTGGAGGCTATATTATTTTAAAGGCCCAATTATACTAATGCAATTTCACGGCAGTAAACAGAAATGCCAGGCAATGTATCAATACTGTAAACTATATATTTACATGTTATTATGATACTTAAAGCAGAACAAAAGCAGATTCCTAGAATATTAAACAAAGCTAGCCTGCAATAACACAAGCAGCAAAGGTAAGAAAAAGTCAATGCCATACTAAATGTCAGAAATAATTGCTTCCACAACATCCCACTTTCAGTAAGAGATCACATAGTGCATATTTAAGAATTCCAGAAAAAAAGTAGCTGTAATCATATTTAGTTCACCTTATGTCCTTTTGAGGTTAGTCTCGTCTTCCTTTCTAATGAATGTTAACAATTTTAAGCAAGCAAGAAACACATGCTGTAACGTACCGTGGAAAAACGTGACAATACTTAAAGCAGAAGTACCATCATCAATGAAATAAAAAAATAAACATAAGCATAAACTAACAAAAAAACATACATCATCTGACAGGAAGAGGCATGTAGCATATAAGATTCTGCACTGTGAATCAGAAGATCTGAGTTTTAAAACCAAATGAACACACGTACTTATCACATGACCTTTGGGTAACACTTATCACATGACCTTTGTGTACCACTTATCCCATGACCTTTGTACACCACTTAACCTTACCATCCATATAATTCTTCAGCAGCAGAAATGCATAGAAGCAACAAGCACTGCCTCACACATAAAGAGAAGCATGCTACAATTCAGCTAACCTGTCCTAGGGAAATAAACTGTTAAATCTGGAATAAGCAATCCACAAGGCTTTTTCATGCCAAGATTACTCACAGAGCAGCAGGAAATTGCCTGGGTCCTGATGTACTCTAATGATTTTAAATAAGTGCAACAGCATTTGTGCAGACAGAAGTAAATGAGTATTTAATGGCTTTGGCAGCAAACTGTGTTACGTCACATTCTGTTTCCCGCCACCCCTGTGCTACCAAAGCAACTACCACACAATGAATCTATTTTCCTCTAACTGTAAACAGGGGAAAATACTCTTCTAATGTATTCTACAAATCTATACCAGGCGTGCTATAAAAAGGATGCTAAATGTAAAAATAAGACTTTCATCTCTCACAAAAAAATTCAAGTTACCACCAAGTGATATCATGATAAAGTTATATTTTTGAACATTCATGTACCATAAAAAAACAAAATAATGAGCTAGTGTTATAATGTTATGCATTAATTTCTGTTTAGTACTGAAGTTATCCATCCAGATGTCTTGTAATGTTAACATTATTGTTAGTTGTTAAACTTAGAAAGACTGAAATATGAATTAGGTTCCAGTGACTTTAAATCTTGAACTTTTTTTAACCAGAGGGAAGGTATGCATATTACCATATCTCTGGCATTGTACGTACTGTAGAACCCTGGAAATGACTTTGGAAAAATGCACATTTAAAATGTGTTGTGTTTTTTGGTAACAGCCCACTCTTTCATGTCAAAGCAAAGCAAATAGTTTCCTCCAGCCAGCAAACTCTTACTTTGCTTCTACAAAAGAATCCTACTCAAACTTGTGCTATGAAGCTTTAGTGTAAAATATATGAAATGTATTTTTAAGAAAATCTATTATGTTAAATTGGAAAGAAGCAAAACGTAAACATCAAATCCAGGCTTGCTGTAAACCGTCTTGCAAAACGGTTCTTATTTTGCACATTTGTGTAGTTAAATTGTAGTGCAACATTATTATAGTTGTTACTGTGATGTATCTGTGGTTCTGTGTAAACACACACCATAAGTCATTTTTGTTCATCTGTTGTCTGGAATGCAGTGCAGCATGGAAGATATTATTTTAACAGTATAAGATGCAATTTAAACGGATACTGCGAAGTACAGCATCACAACACATTTGTGTCCTACAAGCTTTAGCAATTAATGTCTTACAGATTTTATTGAGATTCAGGAAAGTAAAGTATAAGCAGCCCAAACCAAAAGTGGGAACAGTAAATACAAACAGCATTGCCGGACTAGATTCAGTGTGCTAAGCATATTACACAAAGAGAGAAAATGGTGTTCAGTGTACCATACCACTTATAAAGCATTTATAACTAATGCTGCAAATAGGTCAGCCTTTCGTTACTTTATACTGTAGGACATAGTTTTTCTAATCACATATGGCATTTAGAGATGTTGAAATATATTTAAAGAAAAAGTAAGTTCAGGGCATAGACCATTGCCATGAATAAATGGGGTAGAAATATATTAACATTTTCAGCAAGCCATTGGTCAGTTAATCCAATGCAGTTCTGCATTCTGTCAAAGCAGAGATATTCGATCTCAGTGCAACAGTAACTGTTGAACGTGACATTTCTGTAGAGCATTTACTACAATAAGTTGCCATAACTCAGGGTTTTTCCCCCTTACACGGTGGAGCTGGAAATGAATATATCAGCACTTAAATGTGTAAGACACCCTTAAAACTCCAACACATGCATAAATTCATGACTTCACATTTTAGTTCTTTTAGCTTTTCTTTTGAGAAAATTGTACCATTGGAAATTATGTTTGATGACTTGTTCATTACAGTTTGATAATATCATTTAACCTTCTGGTTCATGGACATACTGACAGGCATTAAATTATGGACATGCTGACAGGTATTACATTTTTACAGACTTCTTTTTGTGAAGTGCCTGCTACTATATTGCAGTATATCCCAAGAACATAGTACAAGCACTTTACTTACTTATCACCAATGGATAACAATCTAAACTGCAGAAGTATTTTACAGCTGACATTTCTGCAACTTGTAGAAGTCACAAAGCATTTAATACCACTTCTTTTCTCTCAGTAACTGCTAAAATTTAAAAACTTTCCTGAAAAAATTCCAACAGCAAAGTAACTATTTTCTCATAAGCTTATAAACCAAATTATTTTTATTTTATTCAAGCTCAGTTTATGTCCATTTTATACTGCTGTATTGAACTGATAGAGACTAAAGCAACAATCTGCACAACACATGTACTACTTCAGCCTGATGTTACATTTTTCACAACATTTTACCACTAGCACTGTGGATTGGCATCCGTAAAGATAGAAATAATCCAACCACAGATGACAGCAGGGTAGGGACTGTTAGTAGGGAAGGCTCTACACTAAGGAAGGGTGTGGTTATGCAGGCAGGCATGTATATTAGGAGCCATTCATAATTTTCAGGATTGAAAATGTAAGCCCCAAAACTGCAAAAATTACGTCCAATTTAATTCTTTCTCCAAGATGTAATAACAGTAGTAGTACTTTACTTATGGGTATAACAACAATGGTACTTTACTTATGGGTATAACAACAATGGTACTTTACTTAGGGGTAGGAAGTGTGGGGGCAAAGTCCCAGTGTTAGGCTTAAGGAGAGCTCAAGCTCCACTGCCGAAAATGACTTTTTCAAAATGTTCAGATCTCTAGAACCAAGTAATGTGCAAGACTGTCAAAAAATCTAGGGGAACTGTTAGACAGGCAAGTGGTGCTAAAGATGTAACATTCCCCATACAGGGTAGGAAGGGGTCTGGAGGGTGTGATTAAGGTTGCATCCTCTTTTACCATTATCTTTAACACCAAACAAAACGTAATGGCTAAGACTATAGTTTAGTATATGTATTTAAGTATGATTGTGCAAATGGCTGTTACGGGAATGCAAGACACCCTCCAAACTGCCCTTTAACTATCTGTTATACTGCCATGAGTTTGTATAAAAGGAGGCAGGTGTTAAGCAAACAAGAAAACTAGTTTTAATTAAGTTTATCTCATCTTTAAAGTCTTATTTTTATCCAGCAGTTTTGTATAACAAAAGTCCTAACATTTTAATATAATGAAATTTTGAAACTTGCCTTAAGCTTAGAAATTTTCATATGTCAAAAAAATGTGTTTCCTGAGGTCACCTATTACCTTAAAACAGATTTACAGATTTTTACTTTCCTTCTCTGGTTGGACCATATATTTTGATTTTATTTTTTTTTTTTACTTCACAACTATGTAACATTTTTTTAAATCTTGTGTTTACTAATGTTATTTGCATACTATGTTGATGTATGGAGCTTTTCTCCATGGGTCTCCGCTGAAAATGGACATGTATCCAGTCAGACTCTCCCGGTCAACAAATGTAAAATAAATAAATATATATATATCTTCTAAGGGATTTTTGCTTCCCATCCTATCTGAAAAAAGTTAAGACAATCTTATGTTTTTACAGTAACAAAATAAGAATCAGTTGATATCATTTTAATGAATTAATTTGAAACTTTTTCCATGCTGCTATAAGGTGGGTACAGCTAAATACTTAACAGAAGATACATATATCAAAATATCAAAATATTAGTTGATCAACTTCTTTTCAGCACAGTGCGATGTTTTGCCAGATAAGAACACATCGCTTTACCGTACATACAGTTCCCAGAGCTCTTGATGAATACTTTTTGCATGTGGTTTCTGTCACACTGCTCGTGACATGATAATGAATACAAAGCTACACTGTGTTTGAACCATCTGCTCTTTTATTTAGCACAGCAGTCTGATCATAGTCATTCTTCGGCTCCTGTAGCTACTTAGCTCTGTTTGTTTCTGTCTGTACTATTTGCTAAATTATTTTTTTACAATCAAATCAATCACAGCAGGGAGGATAAAAAATGCGCATGCATGTGTCTGATCACCAGTAGATAGCTCAGTTTATACCTGGGATGCACACCGCCACTCACTAACAGTTCAGGACAAGTGTAACGCAATCTTAATGGTGTAGCACATAAATATAAGAGATGTGTGCAGTCTTAGTGGCCTTTACAGCTTATCAGCAATTTTGTGTTCAGGACTAGCTCACATTTAGACAAACAACAATACAGTAACATGGTGAATAAACAAGGAGAGACACAGCCCAATCAGATCTGCAAATTAGAAGGGGTCCATTCAAAACTACATCACTCCTTTGACTGTTTATTTACCAGGGCTGTGTGGCTTGCAAGAAGAAATGGTCAGCAGACATCTCTTCATTATATATAAATGGCAAATGTATTCACAATTCAGTACCAGCATACTGACATTAAGTTCTTAGGTTCATAGGTAAATATTAGCCAAATTATCCTTCACTGAAGTTAATGGCATACAGATTAATCTCCTTATGCCATCAAAGTATTTGTACCTAGTTTTGGCCCCTTTCTATAAAGGTTTGAGAGGTCAGACGTGGGATATACTTACGGCATCCCATGCAGTCATTCAGTTTATACTTAAAAAGGGCAAGGCAGTCTCTGTGCCTTACATCCATGGAGAGTCTATTTTCACAAAAGAGGTATTCTCTATGATGTGTTTCTTTTACACCAGCAGGCCCTATGTATGTTATTATAGAATCTTATACCTCTGAGTGGGTGTTGGGGATATTGTTGATTTTGCAGATATGCAGAAGGTTGCGCAGGACCAGATCTCTTAAGGCAATGTAGACAAAGACGAGGTTCCCTCTTAGGAGAAAAAAGTGAGAGGAATTTGTGTAGTTCAAGGAAGATATGCCATTGATTGTTTTAGCAACGGATCCTTGTTGTCTCTTGAGCTAGGTTTTGTGCCTGGTTAAGTATATACTTAAGGAGCATTATATTTGATTATTGATCTAATAATGGAGGCGTAAATGGAAATGATGACTTTCTTTGATCTGGGACATATACCTTGGTGATTAGCCTGTCTATATAAAAGGATGTCCAAACAACACTAGTCACATGGTTGCCAAATGATAGTTCATTGTCAATTAAATTACCTAAGTCTCTGATGACTGACTTGACTTTTAGGGGGTTCCACTATGTGATAGTTGCAGGGTTGCCCAGGATTGTCACAGTGCTGCATTTCTTGGCATTTTAATTTGAGACCACTGTCGTTTGTTTGTGCATATTAACTCCTCTTGAAAGGACCAGAACTCGGTCAGGGAATTTATGACTGCTCTGAGCTTGTAATTGTCAGAAACTTCATTAGCTACAGGCCTTTTGTGTCAACCTTTAATTCCAAAAAGTACATGGCAAATAGGAAAGGTCATAGGACAGATCCCTGGGGACCTGGTAACCACTCCTTTAGATGTCATCATGCATCTAGCACTAATATACTGTGAGCCAGTTTGCAATCCAGTTGGTAACATAAGGGTTTACTTTTTATTGGATTAGCTTATCAATGATGCCAGAATGTGGACTGGTGTCAAATGCCTTGGCCAAGACTAGATACACAGTGTGAAGTGATTTACCTGAGACTAAAGTTTTAGTTTAGGAAGCAACATTAGTCAATGTGACCCAATCACTTAGAGCCAATTTTTGCACCATCAAGTGGCTAACCTTGACATGGAACAGAGTCTATGATACATGTTCTTCTATCTAGAGGATACTGCACACCACAATTAATACTCAAAGTGGTTGGACTATGAAACTCTTTCACAGAGGACCATTACCTAGAGTCTGTGCTGCTGCTACAACTCCTTTTCTTGGTGAGTTTGCAGTGAAAACACCCAGCATGTTTTTGGGAGATGGGGGATACCCACAGAGACATAGGGAGAACATGCATACCCCACACAAGCATTGGTCAGAAGTTTGGATTGGACTTTGTACTTTGGAGGCAGAGAATTTAACCATTATGCCTACTATGACAGGAGAAGTAAGAACAGAACTAAGGAAAATAAAGTCAAAGCAAGCAGGCGCAGATGAGGTCATGACAAGACGATGGTTGAGTTAGGGGTGTAATGGATCCAGATGGCACTCATAGCAGTATGAAGAGACATACATCCCGGAAAACTGAAAGATAAGCATTCTAGTGCCAGCGTGCATGAACAAAGGCGACATTCAAACTCCTGTCACATTGCATGAAAGTTCTGGAAACAGTGATTGATAAACGAATAGAAAGAGTTTGAGAAAGTACGATGAAAAAGTAAGATGAAAGATAAGCAGATGAGACTCAGATCAGGATGCAGCATAACTAACCATTGTTTGCAGTGAGACAAACAATTGAGAAGAAACTGAAGATGAGGGAGAGAATCTAACGGAGCATTCCAAGACTTGAAAAAAAGTTTGTGCAGACCTACAGTGGTTTGAAGCCTCAAAGACATTGGTAGAATTAGTTCAGGCTATGTACAAGGACCCAATGACACTAGTATGAAGTGTTTGGACTCTCACAAGGGTTCCCAGTAGGAGTTTGTGTATGTGGGCATCGGAGTTCATCTGTGAGCCCACTGCTGTCCATACTGGCGATGGACTACATAAGCAAACAGGCTGGAGGAGACAGATCAATAAAGCTGCTGTATGTAGCTAATATAGCTTTACAGGCAGTCTCTGAACTAGAATTTCAACAAAAGACAGAGTCATGGAATGCAAAACCGAAGTCACATGGGATGAGACTGAGTACAGCTAAGACAGCTGTAATGGCAGCAAATGTGGGAAGTCAGAAGAAGCTGAAAACTGAGATAGAAGGCAAAATATTGGAACAGGTTAACAGTTTCAAATATCTTGGATGAGTAGTTGAGGAGAAGGGAAGTTTAAATTAGGAGGTCAAAGCTAGAATCAGAGAGGCTGCAACTAACTGACATGGACTATCAGGGTAGTGCATGATAAAAGAATGTCAAAAAAGGTGAAAGGCAAGGAGTACAAAACAGTGGTGCAACAAGTACTACTGCATGGTACAGAAACTTGGGCAGTGAAGGCAAAGCAGCTGAGGAAGCTAGAGGTTATGGAGATAAATTACCTGAGACAGGTGGTACAATGCACGCTGTGGGACAGATGATGGAATGAGGGCATCAGAGCAGAAGCCCAAGGGGCTCAAATTGCACAGAATGTCAAATAGAACAGATTACAGTGGTTTGGGCACATGTGAAGGAAAGCAGGGGATGGTTTTGTCAAATAGATTTGGGAGAGACAAGAAGAAAGCAAGGGCAAATGAGGGCATCCAGAAAAAGCTGGATGGATTGTGTAAAAGAAAACTTGACAGAATCAGTGATGACTCTCGAAGAAGGTAGGAGAGTGGCATCAAATTCAAAGAGATGGTGACAGTTGATGTGTCACCCCCAACTCCAACCCCATGAAAAAATGGGAAAAAGGGGGGTTGATGATGATGATGATGATGATGATGACTATTATGATAATGAAATTTAAGAAGTAAGATCTGTTTTTGGCAAACCCAAACTGGTTAGGGGACAGGTTTTGAAGATTGTGTATGTTCTTCTTGTTAATAACCTCCATAATGATGCACTTTGCTTGACAGATAAGGCTGGTGAGGATTAAGGATCTATAATTGCCCGGATAAATAATGGGTCCTTCCTTGTGTCAGAGATGACTACAGTTCTCCATAACTCTGGCATACATCGAGTGGACAGGCTGAGCTTGAATAGACTTAATAATAAGTTAACCAGGCAATGTTTATCATTAGTAAGAAGACAGCCAGGAGTACTGTCAGGGCCCATGGAGCTATTCTTAGCCATAGACAGAGCACTTAAGACTTGCCTGGATGTTATCTTGGGTGAAGATGTAATACGGGGGAAGTGTAGACATGCACATGTCACTTGAAGAGAGAGAGAGAGACAGTAAGGGGAAGGCAAGGTTTAAGCTGAATTCATCCAGTAATCCACTGGAAATGTCTTCCATGGATTAGTATATGGTGTTGTTTAAGATTAATTCAGAGCAATTCTGGACATTACTTTTAAGTGTACTCCAAGAAGGCAGTGTATGCCGAGACGTCAGAGAGGAATATATTTTATTCATTGGGTTCCTGGTCTTTGTTCTTCATTGTATTTGCTGTTATTACTTTTAAGTTTACCTGATATAGATCAAACTATCTTACAGGGCAATGTCCAAACAAGCAGATTTTGTGCAAAACCCCACTCAAGAAGAAGCCTGGAAAACACACACATTTTTTTTCCTGTGGCATCAAAGAATTTAGCCTTTTTTGTGCCTTCCATCCAATACCCCAATATAAAAAGTGCTCGTGAAGCCCAATAATTCCTACACGCCTTTAATAACAGAAAACTGGAAAAGAAGGTAATGCACGGCAATGCTTCTTATAGTGAATATTACACTGTGCATGACATCCTCCATTGTCTATTATTATCCCAGCAAAGTGCTACAGTCAAGTTGGTATCTGTGAAGACAGCTACCTAGGTGACTATTCATTTCTACCGCAAAAGATTGGGGAAAGGAAATTCTCCCAAAAGCAAACTGCTGATCTTGAATGTCCAAGTTACTTATCATTCCTAGGAAAACCTTACAAGCATAGTTTTCTGCAGTGCATAAGCCTCCTTGAAAACTCACGTTGGGAATTTCACCCTATACCCCCATACTAAAATATACTAAACACACGGTTGTATTATCATGGAGAGGGAAGAGTGAACAAAGTACTTGCATACATTTCTGTCTTGTAGTTCCATTATTTTGATAGCAGATACAGTCAGGGAAATACAAAACAGAAGAAATGGGATCAGGAAGTCAGCAATCAGCAAATAAGCAGTTAAGCACTAGTCAGTAAATATGATGGCTCCTTGATTCTAAGTAGGAACCCTTAGAGGACATTACATAAAGTTTGAGGGATGTCAAGTAACCTGCAGCCATGAAGTCATACTTAGAAAAATTGTACAGGCTAAAATCTTGCACACTACACATTCTTAGATATGTTCACACCCTGTATGCATCTAGCTCATGTTTTCTGCAGGATCTGAAATATGTGCAGACCCTAGATGCATCAAGCTCAGGCTTACTACATGTTCTCAAATATGCGCAACACCTACATCTATCAGCCTCAGGCTGACTACATGTTCACAAATATATGCACACCCCATATGCATCAAGCTCAGGCTTACCACATGTTCTCAAATAATTGCACACCTTTTATACATAAAGCTCAGGTTTACTGCACATTCTCAAATATGTGCTCACCCTATATGCATCAAGCTCAGGCTTCTCCTCCATCAGTTTAGGTTTGGCAG
Organism: Protopterus annectens; assembly: GCF_019279795.1. Classification (NCBI taxonomy): domain Eukaryota; kingdom Metazoa; phylum Chordata; order Ceratodontiformes; family Protopteridae; genus Protopterus; species Protopterus annectens. The sequence continues at coordinate 761,323,346 of NC_056745.1, forward strand.
ATTTGGTAACATGCATATAAAATATTCTCTTTTTGGCAGTACAGTCTGCAATAAATTTCTTTTTGAAAGGTGTTAACCCATCTTATTCTATCAAGGCATACTCCATTCTCAGAGACATACTTGAATTTTATAATAGGACAGCTAGCTTTAATCCCCTTTGAACAACAGATGCATTAAATATATTTATGTCTTGGAAAATGTTGCTCCTGGTAGTGGGTACGATTGTTAGAAGAATATCAGGACAAGAGTGCCATCAAAGTCATATATGATTTCAGCCTCAGCATGAGAGTCTACTAAGCAAAATAGCAGTGAAGTGTCTTGACATCCAGAAGGAATCCCCCTTGCTTTTGGCTGAGTGGGGGAAGGGAGCCCAACAAACATCTTTGAAGTATACACTGCTTGTGGTGACAAAGGGGCAGATATCATGTTCAGAAAAGAAAGGCCTTCTCCATGTCATGGTAGGCCTTCTCCATGTCATTGTAGAGGATACTTGCAATGATACCTGTATATTAGTGGTAGAAATGTTACTGTGGTTTGCTGTGATATGATGGTGTAGATCACTCTGATACTTCCTTCTTAACTTCTCCCAAGATTTCATTCTTTGGTTTATCTAAGAAATATGTAGATGTCTGCAAAATTCTATTACCAAAATCATGTATGTTTACACCTGCATTTGCTATTTTCCATGCCAGTAGCTGTTGTACTGATGTATCACTTCTTGTTTCTCTATGACCTGGGCTGGGCATGAAATTGTTTATTGCTGACCCATGCCTGCCCCTGTAAACAGTCTTAAAACTACATTAACACTGTCAGATATTTCAAGTCTTGTCTCGATTGTGTACAGATATTCAAAACATTGCTACGGTACTGTGACTGTACTAGATAACCTCATTTATGTCATGGGGGAATTGGCTATGACTCTCTCAGTACAACATAGCAGTGTGATCTCAAGAACAGCCAATGAAGTCTGACTTCTCCAATCTGAGAAGTACTGCAGTACTGCAAGTACTGTGTAGTAATTTGTTTGATCTAGCAAAGTTAACATTTCATGTATCACTTAACATTTTCATATGAAATGGTCAGTCCACATTTTCCTATATAACTTAACAGTCCTACACTGAATTATCATTTCCCTTTTAAGAAAATGATTACAACAACTACTAGAGTTTAATTTATTTATTTGTTTATTGATTTACCTCGAGGCTCCATACTGGCCCCTTCCCCTCTTCTTTTCTCCATTTTTACAAATAAGCTTACACTCGACCTTCAACAACTTCTCGTCTTACTGTACACTGATGACATGGTTTTCTTCAGCTACAATCATACAACCCAGTCAGTCCAACATAATCTCAAAAAATATTTCCTCTCCCTCATTAACTGTCTTAACAGCAAAACAAACAAAAAAAAAAAACAAACAAAAAAACCCTATATAAATAAATATATATAAAGACAGAGAGGGAGAGATTATATTACTTGACTCCTCAAAAACTAAAACTATGCTCTTGGGAACCTCCAAAGGCAAAGGAACCTCGCCTCCCCACCTCACTTCTTATTGTTGACCACCTTAACAATGTCAGTAAGCACTGCAGGTTAACATCTTCAGACACCTAGGACTCTGGCTTTATCCCTCACTTAACTTCCACTATCATCTGGAAAACACCTGGAAAAAGATAAACTGTATACTCTTCTGGGCCAACAAACTCTCTTGACTTTCCAACCCAAAAAGAAATACCATGGGGGAAGAGATTCTTCTAGCATGACTTGCATATTGCCTACTTCTTGTAGCATCTGCATCCAAAAGAAAATCCACCACCATCCAAACAATCTTCCACTCCATTTGCTGCTTCACCATGCTTTCCCCAAGGTAAGAACAGCAATGTCTTACACTAACCAAAGCCAACCGGCTGCCAATTCAGCAATAAGCCAATCTACTCCTTAGCTCCCAACTTTTCCAGCTCCTGAAGGAAACTACTGCCCTTCTCTTTCCTCTAGCTTACTTAACAGCCTCCATTATATAACCTTAGATGTCATAGCCACTCAGGGCTTCTCTTGCTAGCAGCTAAAACCAGACTTCAATGCTCTAACCATTTTTTTTCTACCCTTGGACCCAAGTTTTAGAGAGATCTTCCTTCAAATTGAAAAGACTTCTATAGCCACTATTCCTTGTGGGCACAACTTAAAGGACATCTCACAGCACAAGCAGCTTATAAATACTGCGCTTCAGGTCACATAACCTAGTCTTCCTAACCTCCTACACATACTATCAATTTCACTGTAGCATGTGTTCTCTAACTCCTAACATTTTGCTACTCTAACGGATGTAAATATTGTACATACTGGTTTCTGTTGAATATCTTCACTATCTTCTTAAATCATTTTTTGCTACTGTATATTAATTATTCCTCTGGTTTTACTATGCTCCCTTATTGTATAAATTATTTTTTAATTTTTTTTTCACTTGATGCGTGTTCATATTTTGTGCTGAGACTGAAATTGGACAGATGGGATCAGTGCTCTACCCCAGTTAACAAATTATAAAAATACATGTATTTATTTATTTTAATGCAGGTGTGGATATGTGGTGACTTCATTGAGAATGAATACCTGCTCACAGCTAAAACATACAATCCAAAAACCAAGCGGTGGACTTGGCCACATCAATGAGAAGCCAAGTATGGCAGGAGTGACTTGTATGTAAAGAATACGTATGCGGTAAGTAAATATGGTACACAAAATACTCTGGTTCCTTTTTCATCTTCTGTATTCTGCTGGTGTATGAATTTTAAACCTGTTAATATCTGTAACACAATGAAAGCAAGTGATTGAAAAGAGCCAATTCGCTGTTTAGAAGGGAATCATTTCACTCCATTATTCAATACCTAGATGTTGCCAACTATAAAACAGGCAGAATACTAGTTCTGTTTTGTCCAGATTGCTTTCCAGCAGTTAAGCGTCACTGGGGAAGCATGCACTTATATCATACAAGCTGCAATACCAATTCAGGAAGAAAATGAAGAATATAATCATGTGTAAAATGACCTGCAGCAGTGCACTGTGGAAAAGGAGAGATAGAAAACAGCTGGGCTCTGGAGTATGTAGCTAGGCAACTGGATTAAAGTGATGCCAGGGTTACTATCTTATCATGGAAGACATTGGCCTGTCCACACCTATAACATTGTAGTCAGTCCATAAAGAGCACTGGAAGAGAAAGGTCTTAGTCTGCTATAGTATCTGCACTAGTGTGTGCATGTGTGAGTTAGGAAAATGTGGACATTGGTTAGCATTTACAGATACATAGTCAGTGGCTCCTGCCAGTGGCTGTCACTGTAGTGCTCTGGGTGACTGTCTAGCCCACTGTCCCCCACATCTAAAAACAACCTTGATTACTTTTCTTCATTTCTACCTCCTTTAAACCAGGATCAAATATGGTGGATAAGAAGCATTACCACAATGCATCCACTTTACTGTACGACTTGGTAAATACATTTTTTCATAAATCCTTATTATGGAAATTAATATGATACAAGAAATAGCATTCTCAGGATACACAAAAAATTATTACACAGATAAACATCTTTTACAAAAACTGTTATCACAGGTTTTCTATATAAGATATAACTATTCCATCCAAATATAGCACAATAAGGCATCAATCTCCTGTCAGTGACCTGTTCAGTTGCTCCAAATTCCTGTGGATATTCATATAAGGCTATCTGCTCATTTTTTCTTTATACCTTTTCCTAATGATTCTTCCCTGGCCCCTCTTTCTGCTTTTGTTAACCATGCCTCACATCTAGCTTTAATCTGTGATATCAATCCTAGTTCCTGCCTATTTTCTTTACATTTTACCAAAACTTACATCTGGTGTAATTAACTGTTAGAAAAATATGTATTTAAATATATGTGAAATGCTAGTTTAAAAGCAAGGTAGTCTATAATGCATTTTATTCTATTAATCATATAACAGAAGGGATAAATTCATGTGTAAATGTGAAGTAGTTTTGAAACTGCAGTGTGGCTTGAAGCAAAAGCTGATCCCTGACCCTGACAGAATGCTAGCTTAGCAAGTTTTAATGTTTATGCTTTTCATAAGTGATTATCTGCTGGGTCAGGAAATTAAATGTGTAAATCATCCGCTCCTTCCTGATAAGATAATAACTTGTCCTTGTAAATAATTAAATCTTCCTTTCCTGATGTAGCAACTTGCCCTTGTAAGATAAAAACACAGCTGGTGGGAAAGTGAAACAGTGAACAAAGAGGTGAATTTAAAGACTGAATCTGCTATTGTATTCGAACTGATATGAGACCTTTAAGAAGTAACTTTACAGAAAGACATTATGACTGACCAGCTGGATAGCAAGGCCGTATTGTATCTAAAGGAAAAGTTTTTTTTAAATGTACTGCATCAGCATTATTAGATGAATAGAATACTGTTAGTAAAAGTGATGTAGATGCCTTGTGACTAACCACGTCAGTAAGGTGGGCATAACTTGAATGCAAACACTATAAAATATTCTGTACTTGTATGGTTTTTTGCCTCCTGGTGTACACTAGTAAACTTTTGAATCTGAACCTCCTGTGTATTGAATTATTAATTTTATTTAACAGTTTGGTCCTTTCGAGACGGAATTCCCTTGGTAAGCTGCAGATCAGAGCGTATCGGTGGTCGAATACTGCGCAGGAGAAGTTACCAAAATGGTTCTTCTTGAATGAAAAGACCTCCGACTGAATTGTCATGTGTAAAGAGGCTGGCCACTTTCTGATCTATGGCTGAAGAGCAGAATTTGAACGTTTTCAAAACCAGGAGGCTCAGGTAGGAAGAATTTGCCTTTTTTCTGTTTTAGATCAGGGACTAGGTTACAGTATATTGTTGTCAAGATTTGTTTTTGCAAATCAGGGACAAAAGGAAGTACTGTATATTTTGTCATAGATCAGGGTAACAGAATAAGGTAGACAGTTATTCTAGATAAACTGTAAACAGGAACTAAGAAATTGACATCACGTGATAAAAAAAGGGTTACATAACATTTTCTTTGACATGGGTAATCAGTGCACTAAAACCTTGCGAGATCCGCCCCTAACCGAAGACGCAAAATACATGCAATTACAGCGTTCTGATAACATTAGGTATTATATGAAATGGGTTAATAAATATGAATTTGATGGTAAGCTAGATAAACCTTCACTAGTTAAACTCCTTAAACAGCTTAAATCTGATGCAGGAGGTCAGGCAAAAAAGCAACGCCAACTAGGCAATCCTCAAGCACACAGGTGGATTGAGGAAGCAAATCGTAGAGAACAGTAGCTTAAAAATTCAAAAACATTATTTTTAGACAAAGAGGATAATAACTTAGTAATAGCTACAGCTCCTCCTCCTCCTCCCTTGCCCCCTCCCTTACCCTTTTCAGGATATGAAGCGAGTGGACAGACTGGTCCGCCTCCGCGTTATCCTGAAGTTTCAGTAAGACCACAACCATTTTTTAGAGATCCTATTGAGACTAGGTCCCGAACACGTAAAACACATAGGGACACAGAATCATACCAAATAGAGAGGAATCTACAGGATGAGAGTGAGGAAGAAATATGCCCACTTATAGAAGTTCCAAATCCTCAGGCAGGACAGGAAGGGCAGGATCCAACACTCTTAGTATATAGACCATGGACACCGGAAGACATCCGGAAGGCTACTGAGGGAATCCCCCATCCGAAAGTTAATTTTACGAAATTTTTAGAAGATTTACAAGACATGAGGTTAAGTTACCACTTGAATGGGGAAGAAGTAGAAAAAGTAGTGAGACAAATTATAGGTCCAGATTGGCACATGATTTGTGGCGCCTGGAATCCTCGTAATGCAGAGCTCAGACCACTCCCACATAGTGACGCAGAGTTAGACAACAGAGTGAAAGGTCTGACAGACCGAATCTCTGAGAAATGGAAACCTAGAGCAGACTGGACTTGCATTAATCAATGCATACAACAGGAAAATGAGACAATAGATGGATACTATGCTAGATTATTAGAATGTTTTAATAATCATAGCGGTATGTCGGTTCCTGAGAACCAAACGAATGATTCCCCATATGAACAACAATTAAAAAATGCATTTTTGAAAGGTTGCATTGCACCTATTAGTAGCTTCATTATGAAGCATATGATAGATCATCGAACAAGGAGGCTACAAGCCTTACTCGAATACGCTAGACATGCTGAGAGACATTTTAATAGTAAAAAGAAAAAGAAGGCGCAAGTCTTCACTGCTGAAGACGGAGCTGAAGTATTTGTATTACAGTCAGGTAAAAAGGGCAAGAAGAATGCCCAGGGAAACAAACAGTCTGATAAACGATCAGAAGATTTTGAAGAGAGGAAAAAGAGAGGTGAATGCTTCAAGTGCGGAAAGAAAGGGCATCTAGCTAGGGACTGTAAACAAAATAAGAAAGCAACGACGGAAGATAAATGGGATGAGGACTGACTATATGATAGTGAGGATACATCATATGAAAGTCAGGAATCACCAGTAACAGCTAGAATAGAAAAGACAAATGCCAATGTAGTAGACGGAGTAGAGGAAGTACAAATTGACTTAGACGAAAATGGAAATGAAATTTTAGATTTAGCATTGTTGAGCCTGGAGCTCTACCTAGCAGATCCAAAACCGGAAGTGACACTTCTGGTGGAGGGAAGGGAAGTCAAATTCCTGTGTGACTCAGGAGCATCACGGACTTTGATACACCCCTCCAAGTTACCAGAACATTCCGAATCACCTGATTATATATTAGTAAAAGCAGCAAACGGACAGCTATACAGGGAGCCACTCTCTCATGACATAGCAATAACTGACCCTGTTTCAGGTATGACCCAGAGAAGTAAAATTGTTGTTTCTGTAAAATGTCCAGTAAACCTATTGGGCAGGGACCTTATGCAGATATTTGGCATAGCAGTAGTTCCAACTGTACAAGGTATGGAGGCACAGAGACAAATGGATACCTTTGTAGTGCGATCGGAGGGTGAAACTTTTTACTGGTACAGCCAGGACCTAGTCACGACTGGTCCAGGGGCAGTAACCGAGGAACTGATGAACATAGCCATCAGTAAAGCCCCTTCCCTTGACACTGATCGACAGCATTTGTTACACTGTACTCTATACTACTGTACCACACCAGGACCTGATAGAGAGTATGAGCAAGAACTGTTTAGAAATCGTGCAACTAGATTGGTTTTGCGTAATTTGTACTGGGATGCTGAGGGGAACAGTGTAGTTAGCTGTTCATTACCTCAAGAATTCATTGCATGGTATAGATCAAATCGGTTGCCACATGTCAGCTTGACAAAGAACAAAAGTGTCAAATGGGCAGATTTAGGAGAAAAAGTAACAAGATGGGAGAAACAGACTGATTTAGAACTGTCAGAACAAGGGATACAAAAACAAAAACTGAATTGGTTGACACAGACACATCCAGCTGTACACTTGCAATCTAGCAAGGACAGCTGATTAGCATTCTTATTAGAAGAAGAAGAAAAGACCTTATGTGAAATTCCGACAACTCTCTGGTCAACAGGCAAGTCAGATGTAGGACTTATTCGAACAGCAGGACCAGTTACAATTACCCCAAAGTCAGCTTTTAGACCACAGAAAAGACAATACCCTTTGAGAAAGGATGCAGGAATAGGAATTAAGCCTATAATAGCAGCATTACTCAAAGGAGTACTGGTAGAATCTCCTGATTCACCATGTAATACACCCCTATTTCCTGTTAAAAAAGCAAACGGGAAATGGCGAATGGTACAGGATTTACAAGCTGTAAATAGTGCAGTAATACCTAGAGCACCCACGGTGCCAGACCCACATACTTTGTTAAATGATTTAGAACCACAACAGAAGTATTTCTCTGTGGTAGATATCAGCAATGCTTTCTTTTCAATACCTATACATCCTGATAGTCAATATTGGTTTGCATTTACATTTCAGGGTAAAAGGTATACGTATACTCGACTACCACAGGGATATTGTGAGAGCCCAACAATTTTTGCACAAGAAATGGCTAGCAACCTGGCAGGGTTTACCCCACCGGGAGGTAGTCAAATTCTACTTTATGTAGATGACATCTTGCTAGCAGCCCCCACCTGGCAACAGTGCAGGGAGGATACAGTAGCATTATTGAAATTTTTAGCAATACAAGGACACAAAGTAAACAAAAATAAGTTACAACTTTGGAGAAAACAAGTTAGATACTTGGGATATGTAATATCCAATGAAGGTAGAATACTAGATGAGGAAAGAAAAACAGTGATTTTGCAAGCACCCAAGCCAACGACCAAGAAAGAAATGATGTCTTTCTTAGGTACAACTAATTTTTGTCGGAGCTGGATACCGAATTATGCTTTGGAATCTGCTCCACTGACTGACTTGATATATATAAGACACCAATGGCAGCACAAGACATTTTACAATGGACAACAGAAGCAGAAATGGCTTTCTGCAGGTTGAAGCAGTTGATAGCTTCTTCATTAGTTTGAGGACTTCCAAATTATCACAAACGATTCTTTCAGACCGTAGATTGTAAGCAAGGGTATATGACGTCAGTATTGACGCAACAACATGGGGACAAGCAACGCCCCATAGCTTACTATTCATCACAGTTAGACCCAGTGGCACAATCTTTGCCTCACTGTGTACAAGCAGTAGTTGCAGCTGCAATGGCAGTACAGGCTTCGGCCTCAGTGGTGTTATTCCACCCTCTCACATTGAGAGTGCCTCATGCAGTTGCAATAATTTTACTGCAAGAGAAAGTGGCATACCTTTCTCCTGCTAGACATCTTTCATGTATGACTATACTGCTGGGCCAACCTCATATGACAATTGAATGATGTACAACATTGAATCCATCAACATTACTTCCAACTCCTGCGGAGGGCACACCACACAGCTGCCTGCAGGAAATTGAACAGTTAGCTTTACCTAGACAAGATCTTACAGATATGCCCTTGGATAATGCCGAGGTGACATATTACGTGGATGGCTCATGCAGAAGGGGTCCTACAGGGAAGAATCTGGTGGGATATGCAGTAGTTACAGACACTGAAATTTTAGAAGCTCAATCCTTACCACACAACTTATCTGCACAAGCAGCTGAATTGATAGCTTTGACAAGAGCATGTACTTTAGCAAAAAAACAAGTGTGTAAACATATATACTGACAGTCAGTATGCTTTTTCTACAGTACATGTATTTGCACAACAATGGAAAAATAGAGGAATGATAACATCCAGTGGAAAACCTATTAATCATGCGCAATTTATTTTGGAGTTATTAGAATCTATTCAGTTACCTACCAAAGTAGCTATTTGTAAATGTGTAGCTCATACAAAACAACAGGATAAGATTTCAAAAGGCAATGCACGAGCTGATGCGGCTGCAAAGCAAGCAGCCTCAGACTCAGAAACTTTATTTTTGAACGAGGAATTACAACCCTCTGAGATTTTAGATGTAGACATGTTAAAAACAATGCAGATGCTTACTACAAAAGCAGAAAAACAAAAATGGGTAAAATGAGGTGCAATTCTTGAGAATGGACTGTACATTTCCAAAGAGAAAAAACCAATATTGCCGTCTAATTTATTTAGATATGCAGCTTTGTTGAGCCATGGGCAGAGCCATGTCTCAACAGGGGGGATGGTACAGTTAGTAAATCGAATATTCCAAACATATGGATACATAAACTACACAAAAAAAGTTTGTGCAGCTTGTCATACTTGTAACAAGCATCATGCACAAGGAGCATTTAAAACCAAGCAAGGAAGTTTTCCTATACCACCATACCCGTTCCATACTATCTGTATGGATTTCATAGAATTGAATAAATGTGAAGGAAAGAAGTTTTGTTTAGTTATTGTAGACATGTTTTCTAAATGGGTAGAAGCTTTTCCAACCAAAAACCCAGATGCAGCAACAGTGGCAAAAGCCCTGATAAAAGAAGTAATCCCTAGATTTGGCATTCCGGAGAGGATTTATAGTGACAACGGCACACATTTTGTGAACCAGACGATTCACCAGCTTGGGAGATTTTTTGGTATCTCCTTAAAGAACCACTGTGCCTACCACCCACAGTCAGCAGGACTGGTGAAAAGGTACAATGGTACCCTAAAAAGTAAACTTAGGAAGCTAGTAGAGGAGACCCAAAAGAATTGGATATACTGTCTGCCTTTAGCATTGCTGAGTATGAGAACGGTTCCAAATGCAAAGGGTTTGACTCCCTTTGAGACGATTTTTGGGAGAGCATACTATGTGCCTCAGTGGAAAGCTCTCATGCCTGCAGAGCAAGAGGCTGACAGTTCGTTAGCAGAATATATGAAGAAATTGTTAAGGGATAAATCTGTTTTGCAGTTTAACTCTTTTTCAGATAAGGAACAGACCAGACCGGTGGAAGCAGTCTTGGCCCCAGGGTCGTGGGTTTGGCTGAAAGTGACGAAAAGGAAAAACTGGGCGAGTCCAAAGTGGGAAGGTCCGTACCAGGTTCTGTTGGCAACGCCTACTGCAGTTAGAGTAGCTGAGAGGACGTCCTGGGTTCATTTGACGCATTGTAAACTGGTAAAGAACTTTCAACTTGATAAAAACTTTGAGACTGATACACAACCAGACCGAGATGGCCAAAAACAGAGCGAAGAGAAGTCTAGATCAACCCCAGAGATGTTGCATAATCATTTTGTTGTGTGTACATTTATTAACTGTAATTGTGACAATTTTCCTCTTGCTGTGGCTTATCCTACACACAACCACATAAGTGAAAGTGGGAAGGCGTGATGAAACGTCTATAGACTGGCATCCAAATTTTAACACATACCTGGCCATGAAACGTGTGTATGCAGAGGCTATGAACATTTCAAATTGCTGGGTTTGTACAGCTATACCAAAAGCATATGGAGGACTGATAATGTCCGCTGTCCTTTTGGGGATAAATGAGACTTGGGAGAATTTACTTTTCGACACAGTAACTCTGAGATCACAGGACAAAATAGCTTTATTTTTACCTGTCACACAAAAAGGAGTTGTATGTTTCTATAAAAATGACACCCTCCAGGTGGGCTGGAGCAATTGTAATATAACCATATCTTACCGATGTTATATTAAGAATGGTAATGGCAATACTTTTTGCAATACTAATTATGACTCGTATTTAAACTCATTGAAAACGACTATGAGTAACATTCAAAAAAATCCAGTTTTGTTTAAACAATTGTCAGTTATAGATCAGAAAATGTTTCATGCAGGGCTGATGCGTATCAGTACTAAAGTAGAAAACTGTTATTTTATTTGTGGGAAAAAGGCATATAAATGGTTACCTGAGAATTGGTCCGGCAGTTGTTTTTTGGGTTATCTGGTTCCAGCAATAAGACATACTGCAGAATTACCTTTGGGTAAGATATGGAACGTAAGAGAAACAGCTCGAAAATCTGAGGGTCCAGTTAAGAAACCTGTGAATCCAGTTGGGAAGATCAAAGCTGGTTGGAAAGACCATAATTCAGTAAAAGACAAAAGTGAATTGACTCATATGGACAGTGTTATATCCTGGGCAGGAATATTACCAGCCTATGGAGCAGTCAAATCGATCTGGGAGCTGAGAAAGTTGTCGAAACTTCTCGAAGTAATGAGTAATGCAACTTTTTCCGCCCTAGAATTGGTGACTGATGAACTGAATGCAATGAGAACTGTTGTGCTACAAAATCGGATGGCTCTTGACTTCACCCTAGCGGCGAGAGGTGGTACGTGTGCGCTTATCAAAGAAGAATGCTGTACTTTTATCCCTGACAATTGCCACAAGATAAATAATCACCTAGAGGTAATTCAGCAAGTATCAGCCATGACTGAACCAGGCCCAAACCCACTGACGGACTTTTTCCAGACTCTATTTGGGGGGTGGGGTTCCATCCTAATGAACATTTTGATTGCCATTTGTGTGGGTATACTCCTGATAGGAGCATGTGTTTGCTGTGGAATTCCCTGCATGAAAAGATTAATCAAAGATTTTGTTGATGTATCTGTTACTGAAACTTTCTACCAAGATATTGAAATTGAAAGATTGATTTCAGATGATGCTTTCTCTGAAGTATAGATTAAATGACTCACCTAGCTGAAAATCCTGAGTGGGAAAGGCTAGGAGATGAAATGACACTGTGCATACTTCAAAATAGAATAAAATGTATTAATAGGGGGAAAATGTTAGAAAAATGTGTATTTAAATATATGTGAAATGCTAGTTTAAAAGCAAGGTAGTCTATAATGCATTTTATTCTATTAATCATATAACAGAAGGGATAAATTCATGTGTAAATGTGAAGTAGTTTTGAAACTGCAGTGTGGCTTGAAGCAAAAGCTGATCCCTGACCCTGACAGAATGCTAGCTTGGCAAGTTTTAATGTTTATGCTTTTCATAAGTGATTATCTGCTGGGTCAGGAAATTAAATGTGTAAATCTTCCGCTCCTTCCTGATAAGATAATAACTTGTCCTTGTAAATAATTAAATCTTCCTTTCCTGATGTAGTAACTTGCCCTTGTAAGATAAAAACACAGCTGGTGGGAAAGTGAAACAGTGACCAAAGAGGTGAATTTAAAGACTGAATCTGCTATTGTATTCGAACTGATATGAGACCTTTAAGAAGTAACTTTACAGAAAGACATTATGACTGACCAGCTGGATAGCAAGGCCGTATTGTATCTAAAGGAAAAGTTTTTTTTAAATGTACTGCATCAGCATTATTAGATGAATAGAATACTGTTAGTAAAAGTGATGTAGATGCCTTGTGACTAACCACGTCAGTAAGGTGGGCATAACTTGAATACAAACACTATAAAATATTCTGTATTTCCTGCATCATGTCAGACAAAATTCTGTACTTGTATGTTTTTTTGCCTCCTGGTGTACACTAGTAAACTTTTGAATATGAACCTCCTGTGTATTGAATTATTAATTTTATTTAACATTAACATTATTTTTAAATTCTATCGTCTCCTTCTGTATCAACTTGAAGACCTACACGGACCATTTATTTGCTATTCTCCTCTTCTACACCCTTTTGGAAATTTCTGCAGTGTACATTCGTCTTCTTTTTTTCAATCTTAAGAAATCTGCATCCTGGTGCAATCATGGTGCAGACTTTTTGTAAGCTCCCCACAAGTCCTCTCTTTTGGATCTTTCTAGATACCACACAGGCTCCTTCTCAGATCTCATCTTCTTTATGTATTCCACTCACCCAGGCTCCTTCTCAGACTGCTTTGTTTTCCTACATTGCACTTTCTATATTCCACATATGTCTAAGCGTATCCATCCTTTTTCTAATTTTTACTTAAACTAAGTCTTTATATAGCCTTCCGGTCTTGTCTTTCTCCACTCTTATCCATGTTTCCCTTCTAGCAGTTTTAGCAACCTCCTCCTATTTAACTTGACCCATGATTTTTAGGTTTCTGTCCATCACCTCCTTAAGGTCATTTTACTCCACCTAAATTGACCTACAGTCCTTATGTTCTTGTTCATCACATTCTTAAGGCCATTTTATTCCAGCTAAACACTCCTCCTGTCTCATAGATTCCTTCTATATCACACATAGCTTGAAACTTACATCATTACACGAATAGGCTCTTTCTACTGCATTACTCTGTTCCTCCTCCAGTTATCCGTAACCTTCTCCTATCAACTTGCTCTGTATCTTACAGCTCTCATGCAAAGGAAAGGCATTCCATTCCCTCAAATAATGTTCTGACCCATAATTCTCTGCATACGTACAGTTACTTCCATCCTCATAATATAAGCTTCCTTATCTAAAATCCTGAGTTATCCATCTGACCCAAACAATTTCTCTCATACACTCAACAAAACTTAACAGCAACCTCCAATGGTCAGTACATAACCTGTCCTTTACAAACTTATATGGTCAGGAAGAATCACCTTTAGTAGCACTCTCCAGTCACACTTTCACAACTCTAGTGAAAATGTTTACATCTGTGTTGCATAGGCTGACTGGCTTAAAATTAGCTGGAACTGCTCAGTCTCCCCACCCAATCAGAAGAACTATTACAGAGGTTCCTCCACTGATGCTGGTATCACTCCTGTTCCTATAATGTTAAACATTTCCACCATAGCATATGTCATTTTCAATCAATGCTATTATAAAAATGAATCAAAAATCCACAGCGGCCTCCCACCTCACTGCTCTTCATGTATTGCATCTTCCCTGACCTGCATCATCATTCAGGTCTTCTTTTCTTGACACACCTAAACACTATCTTTCCAGTTTACATCTCTCCTCATCATCTACAGCATGTCTCCTTTCTTTATATACATTCCATTAAGCAGGGTGAAAATTTGCCTTACCTCAGCCATTTTAAAGACTTTGTACTCTGCAGCCATTACTTTTGTTTTACTAAGCAATATTAAAGCAAAACCCACACCCCCCCAACTATATATTCTAACTCCAGGGTCACACTACAGTGGGAGAGGGGGCATATCCCATTTTCTTGCCAATAATACTTGTCGGTCAAATGAAGTGTCGGTCAAATGAAATTCCGGTCATTTGGTCTCGGTCAAATGGGTGTCGGTCAATCGGAAGTTAGGGCAAATGAAGTAGACCCATATATATATATATATATATATATATATATATATATATATATATATATATATATGGATCTAGGATATTTCACCGAAACTCAAATGACCGAACACAATTCACCAAAACACATTTCACCGAAAGGTGTATATGGCCTTGTCCTCACTGTAGTGCAAACCTGAAGTTAGTATATATAGTAGGGGGTGTGGGGGGTGTAGCCCCCCACACACACATTTTAAGTATATGTCATGTTTGGATAAGAGTAATATATTGCAATTGCAAGTATGAATGTAAATAGTTCAAAACATTTAAAATATGTGGGAGGCTATGCCCCCCCACACCCCCCTTACTATATATACTAACTCCAGGGTCATACTGCAGTGGGGACAAGGCCATATACAACTTTCAGTGAAATGTGTTTCGGTGAATTCAGCTTTCGGTGAAAAGTGCACACTAATTTGAGTTTCTGTGAAATTTCCAAGATCCATATATACATATATATATATATATATATATATATATATATATATATATATAGATATAAACCCTTCACTGAAACCTGTTACTCTGCTGCTGTCTTTAGCCCTCCTTCCCTTCTTTTTTTCATTGTCCTTTTTATCCTCACATTTCCTGCTCAGTTCTCCTTACTCTTTCTCTTTTCACTTTACTTCAGACTCTGGCTTGTGCTCTAATTCTACCTCAGGAAATGGCCTTCATCCAATCCCATCAGTATCTTATTCATTCTCCCCCACTCTGAGAAAGGGTTCTCCTTCAGTATTTCTTGTGCAAGCTCTTTTCACCCATCTCATCCTGTCCCCTTTCTCCATTTATCCTAACCTTGTTTGGGTAATTCTTGCTACTCTATGTTCTAAATCATTTTCACCAGTACAGGCTCAGACAATCCTTTATTAGTTATACTTTGTTATTGTCACTTCTATCACTTCTTCCAATTCTCCAGTGAATTATTGGTGTGCTAACAGGATCACAAGTAACCTCATTTGCTGAATACCATTTCTTGAAAATGCATACTCCCTCCCACAAAGGATACTCAAGATGTCCTGTAAATACATATTTTTCATTACCGTCTTAAATTCCCTTTGCATGTCTCTCTTAACGCCTACTGCATAGTACAACTTATCTAAAACTGTATACAATACTGTGTTAAAACCCCCACGGTCTACTCTTGCCTCCCATGTGCTTAGCCCCTTAACTGTCTAAATAACTCCTAAACACTAAATTATAAGCTACCCTGACACCATAAATATTTCTTACCACTATTATTGTCCTTTCCTTGACATACTTTAGTGCCACCCATAGACTGTCTCTCTCTGTACTGCATGTATGAGACTCCCATGCTCATCTATAACCTTACTTCTTGAAGCATAACAATATCTGTTTTCCTTCTGTCTCTCACTTTTACCATTGTAGAACCTGTTCCATCTTAAATAGATGGTTCGTTGCTCTCTTGTTCCATGCAGCAACCACCACCATCCCCACTCCTCCCACCCTGTCTCATCCCTAACCACCTTCTAACACCTACATCTACTGATCAGCTGTGACTTCATTGCAGCTAGGCCTGTAAGACCCTTACAATTCTCCATCTGGGGTACCAGTATACCCTCCCCACAAGATCACATTTGGTCTGGATGCCACACAGCATTCAGCCTAACTGGCCACCAACAACAATACCTATATTTCTCCATGCTCCCACATTTCCCTTCCCCAACCTACCTTCTTGCCCCTTTGTATTGCCCCATGCTACCCCTCATCAAGGAACATATCTTGTTACATACTTTACAAGTATTATTTTCCCAGTATTCATCTCTTCATTGCTGTAGATGGCTGTTTCTGTCATACATTATGCATTCAGTATCAGCTTTCCTCTCACTATTGCCCTTGTTAACAGACCACATACCTTATCTGTTAACAAGCATTTAACAAAAAATACCTCATATATCCCTTCCTAACTCCTCCTAAGATGACATACGTAATTAAAATATACTGATAAAAAAATATCTACTTTAACTAAAATGTTATCTAGCATATGCTAATAAATGAGCCATTAACAGCTATATGCCCCCTTTCACTGTTTTTGGATAGCCAGTTGATCAATATAAAATATACATCACTGCCCTCCCATACAACAAAAATAAAACTGCGTTAATGTTTACACAAATTTCTTCTCAGGAATTTTTTTAATCCTGTTAATTTGAGATAATTTAATGATGTGAGCACATATAAAATAAAATGTGTCTTCTTGGCAAATTATTTTTTTCAGTCCTTCGCTGCTTCACTTACATCATATGTCACCATCCTTAATTTGAAGTTACCTAGTAAAGTTTGTAGGGCAACTACACTGTTCAGCTAGCAGCACACCCTAAACCCCCCTCCCATCTACTAAAACAGCAATTATCTAAATGTATAAGCAGTTCAAACTAAGCTAATAACACACATTGTAATATTAAACGTTTACAGAAGACTTAATGGGAAAAATGCACTTCAATTTTGTAGGTGTTTGTTTATTTTGCAGTGTAGAGATTATAAGATGGTAAGGCTTTAAAGTTTGAAACTTCTGCACAGCAACAATATGGTGGGTTTTCAAATCTGATCTTGCGTTTACAGGTTGCCAAAATGGATACTGGTTGCGGAATTAACTTTATTTCTTCTTTCTACATTACAGGTTGTAGTTTTTAACCAATTTAGTTGAGTTCATAACAGAAAGGCCTACAATCCTTGTACCAATACTTGGCTTTTGGGCTGAAGCATCTTCAGCCTTCAGAGTTACTTTGAAATTAAAGTGGTGGACGATGTATTGTTCGTTGTAGGTGGCACTGGATTTCATGGCTTTTTATTGACTTCTATCTCTGAATGTCATGATGAGAAGATCAATGAATGGTATGAGATTCATGGCATGAGTATTTCCCTCGTTACTTAACTTTGAGCTGCTGTGAATAAAGCCTTTTGTTTTGGTGACTGCCATTTCAGTGAAAATGTTTCACAAAAAGCACTTTTGATGACAGTGGAGAATTCCCTTTTTACCATTGTTCTAAGACTTGTAATAGGTGTATTTAAGTTTGCAGTATGTGCAAGTGTCCTCCCACATGGAGGATGCAGGGGAGCTTGTCTCCCCTGCAGAAAAGATTTATCCAAGTTTCATCAAAAGTGCTTTCTTTGCTGTTAGGAAAAATGTGTTGCTCTACTGATATGATTCTCTGTGGCCTTCCAGGCTTGGCAAGAATAAGAAAGTATGCAATTAAAAGGGACAGCTATGAATAGTATGCATTTCAAGACAAAGTGAGGTTTTTAACTTCTGCTAGCATATTAAACGTCTAATGAGTCATCTTTATTTTGCAGTTTTAGACAATGCAAGGCAATACAGAAATTAAGAAATTGTGCCAAACAGATATCACATTTCCCATTAAAAATACACAGGCATCACAGTACTGCAAAATACAACAAATCTGACTTTCCTGTAAACAAATGCACATAAATAACACATATTGTAGACATTTTAAATAACTTAAGTAAGTGGCTATTACTCAAGAGTTTTGCATCTGCTTCATTATGTGCCATTTGTTACATAACCTATAGCTATATCAGTTGCAGCCTCCCAAGAGCCAGATAGAAATATCTATAAAGCTATGATATACAATTAATTATCTCCTTTATCAAGAGAATGCTCTTCCCCAAGGTAAGACTGGCTTAACACCACCTATCCTCAGAATGCTGCAGCACTACAATTTCTCCTCTTTGTTAAACTTTAGGGTACTGATGGGTATATACTAGCCATTGTTACTACTGCTATAACCCTCTGCCTCAAAGTAAGCTAGAACAACTGAATAAGGGTACTCATGACTGGAATGTAAAGACAGAAGGGGCTCAAGAGAGAGGAATATTGTACTCCTTCCTTCCCACCTTACACATACTCTACTTAGGGAACCCTTTTTAGCTCTCCGTTTGTTTTGTGCAACAGTGTCTATGTGCTGTTCTAAGGATTTACTTCTGCAGAGGCCACAGTTTGCTTTCCACTGTAACACTTTACTTATCATGTGGGCATCCTTGGGTGATGATTCCTTATTGCTGAAAGAACTGAAGACAAGAATGATTAAGCGTTAATACTGATGCCAATGGCACCCTTAGAAGGGATCTCTGAAGGTTCATAACAAACGTATGCTTACTGTTGACAAAATCTCTACAATGAAGGGTTTGATGGAAAGTAAGATATCTTAATGGTGAGGTGACTTAAAAAAGAGATTTAAGTAAATTCACATGGAAAATGATGAAACTAAAATGGCTTGATGAAACAGTCTTAAGTGGCTGCAAAGATAACACGACCAGAATACTTTGAAGTTCTGATTTTATATTAACACATTTTGTGTAGTGAAAACAGCCATGATATTCATCAAACCACTGATGTAAAATTTTCATGCTATACTCTACCTTTAGGACAGGCTCATTGGAATTTGTTTTAATCCTTCATTGTGTCTCCCATGCAGTGCTACAGAAACATGAAACTACTGTCAAAGCCAGGCCTAAGCACAGTAGATGCAGTATGAACTTGTTTTCTTTTTTTTCTTTCTTTCTTTCTTTCTTTCTTTCTTTCTTTCTTTCTTTCTTTCTTTCTTTTTTCTTTTTCCCATGGGGAAAGAAGTTCCAGGTGTTGGGGTTTGTTAAATAAGCAACAGAATATTCAGGAATTTGTTATGTTAAAATCTATGAATTATATGTATTATTTCATCAGTTTTAGTAATCTAACTTAGAATGTATGCAAGGACCCCAGGGTGTCGGGGTCATTCTGTCAAAAATCAAACTGAGAACAGAGAACATGTGTTACATTTTTTCATTTACAGCCCTGACCTGTATGCTTTATGAGGTCCATCTGAATGTATCATCCATCTTGATGGATGCTTTGTATTATCTTGCAGGCGTATAACCATGGTTCAGATCAGCTAGTTGGAACACTTTTAAAATAATGTTTTTGTTAATGCTGCTTCTTTTCTAACAAACAAGCAGGTACTAGACCCTACTTTGCATTCTTAAAAAATATAGCCTAGTTATGTTCAATTAGACATTTCTCTAATTGGTGACAGGATAAATTATTTTATTGCTGGCATTTAAGAACTGACTCAGCTATGCAGAATATAACTTCAATTGCATACATGGCAGTCTGAAAAAGGATTGCTTCATGGTATTGAGATGAGCTTCAAGCTTATGTACAGAATTACTAATCCTGCTACAATAAAGGATGACTGAATTTCTATGCACAGATGATGCAAAAGAAAGCCGTGTGTGTGCCTGTGTGTGTGTTTGTGATTATGGTTCACCCAGTCCATGTTTTCTGAGACGTTTGTACTCTAGAATACAAGAAGAGTTTTAAAATAAAGTGCAATGCAAATACATTTTAGGGCTGATGAATGGTACACGTTTTCTTAAGTGTTGCACATGTGTAAAACATTTCTCCTCTTCCATCCATCTCAGTCCACTGCATTCTTCACTGACTACTCAAAAGTAAACTCATGCTGACATTGGGGGTTTTTGGCATCCTGGCGTCAACTATAGAGACTCAGGATAACTCAACGGTACTTGGCATATGCTGAATGGTATGTGTTTCAGATGATAAATGTTGTTGTTGTTGTTGTGTCTTTCAGCTTTTTCCGGTTAGGGGTCGCCACAGCGGATCTCCGGTCCGCTAATGATTGGCAGTAGATGTAGATTTTTACGTGCAGAGTTGCCGGCCCTGACGCACAACCTTCAATGAAGGTACGCCCATTCATGCATGCATCCACACAGAAGACGCTCTAGCTAAGAATCAAACAGGACAGCGTCTTACTCTGAGGCAACAATGCTACTGCAGCACCACCACCGCAGTTGTTTCAGATGAGAAATGCTATTGTAAAATCAAGAGCAGCAGGGAAGAACATTCCTTGTCTCCCCCCCAGAGATAAGTTCCACTCAATACATTTAATTACATATATATTTATTTCTTTGTTAACCACGGATCCTTTACAATAAGGGCCCAGACCAAAAGTCAAACTGGACATATGATTTGAGCAGGCAGAAAAACATGAAAAATACAGAGAAACAGAAACATATCAAGATCAGGGCATATGCCTTTAAACCAGGAATGAAAATAAACATCCAGCTGTGATAGAACAGTAGAAGTGGTATAAATTATATACTTTACAGTAGATATTAATAAGCAAAGGACATACAATTTTAAGATAAAAAGGAAAATATATAAATGATATACTTTAGAGTAGATGTTAGTAAGCAAAAGACATACAACTTTAAGATAAAAAGGAACACCAAGTTCTTTAAATGCAGTAATAGTAGATTAGATGATCCCTTTTACAGTAGATTCTGGCAATCAAAATTATGAAATAAGACACAGAAAATTCAAGGATATCCAATTAAGAAGCAACTCAATGGTATATGCAGCCATTTGCATTTGTATGCAAAATAGAACTGTTGTAGGGCAATGTTCAGCTACTGAAGAATATGTAATATAATACAAACATGAGCCTGTGCATTAAGAGCAAAAGGTAACATTGATTTTACAATTAAGTATACACTTCTTTTAGTAAGTACTTTGTTCCAAAGTGCAGTGGATTTCTTCAGACTATCTAGCTTTTTGCGTATAGAGAGTGCTGAGCAATAGCAGCAGTTTAAATAGACCAAGGAATTAAATGGGAGAACTGGCATTCAGTTTCAAAAGCAGCAATACAGGATGACTACAGTACAATGGATACTTGTGTATGAATGGGACATAAAGTGGAGGATACTTGTGTTGGAATGGGACATAGAGTGGAGGATACTTGTGTACGAATGGGACGTATTGTGCAAGGGCTGAGCCCCAAAACCTTCAAGACTTGGATAGGAGTATTCATGAAAAGAGATCTCATGGAGGTGGAAACTGTCCAGTGTGGGACTAAATATAAAGGAAGTAGTTGTGTGTATATATATGGTTGTGGAAAGAGTAGAGTGCTTTGTCCAATGGAAATAGATATGTGTCCCAGAGACTGCCCCTCCTATGGAGCAGGCTTCCCATTCATGTGAAGTTGAGTTCTTCTATTCCTCTATTATCCAATTTAAGTGCAGTGGTGCAGTGATTAGCATTGCCAGCTCACAGCAAGAGGTTCTCTGGTTTGATTCTTGGCTGAGGTGCCTTCTGTGCAGAGTCTGCATGGCCTCCCTGCATTCACGTGGATTTCCTCTGGGTACTACGATTTCCTCTCACAATCCACACACATGTGACTGCAGTGTTTCTCTCTGGTCCTCCACTGTAAATGGGCTCTGTCCCTGTTGGACTTTCCTGGTAAACAAATGTTAAATAAATAAATAAATAAATAAATAAAACCTAGGCCAGTGGATGGGAAATAAGAAATTTGCACTGGGCCTGGCACCCATGTCCCTTATGGACAGAGGTATCTTATAAATGCCTGGCTCTCAATGTCCTATTTAGGTATAGGACATCATTATTCTTTTGGGAAAACATGGCAAGGCTTAGAAAGGCCCCCCATGTTGTTAGCCTAGTAACAATCTATGAATCTATGAAAGAGTTCATTGACTGGGCAGCAGAACCATTGAAATCACTGCTATCACCAATCCATGATGTGCCAATGTAAGCAAGGAATGCTTTTGCGTCAGTTAGTGCATTTGGTCCATGGCTATTCTAGGGGAAAAAGTGGGCTGAAGCTCTTTACTGTCAGAAGGATCACAGATGCTTTGGCTCCAGAGAAGTTAGGGCCACTGGGCATATGAGTCTTTATTTTTGTACATGTGCAGAATCCTCTGTAATGGGTCAGTTATCACAGTAATCCACAAGCTAGACACAATCTGATGAAGCCCACTGCATAGAAAGAAAGTGCTTACTTGTAAACAGATGAGATACTGGGGCAGCCGTGGTGGTGCAGCAGTTAGCGTTGCCGCCTCAGAGCAAGAGGTTCTCTGGTTCAATTCTCGGCTGGGGTGCCTTCTGTGTGGAGTCTGCTTGTCCTCCCTGTTGTTGCGTGGGTTTCCTTCGGGTGCTCCGGTTTTCTCCAACATCCCAAAGACATGCTGTAGGTGGATTGGACACTCTAAATTGGCCCTAGGCATGAGTGTGCATGTGTGTGCCTTCTGTGGAAGATTGGGTGTCAGGCTGGCAACTCAACACCATAAAACTCCACTGCCAATCATGAGTGGACAGGTGCTCTACTGTGGCGACCCCTAACCAGGAAAAGCCGAAAGGAGAAGAAGAAGATAATAAATGATGCCTTTCCACTCCTAATCCCTGGATTTTTAAATAATCTATAGGTCCCCAAGAACTATATGTAATTATTTACTTGTTTATTATGTAATTTTAGAAGGTAACCTCAAAATCACCTTTTTAAAATGAACTATACAATGAATCTTCATGATGTACACAGTGAAAGCCTTAAGATTTGATTTGACATTTTCTTCAAAAACTTCACTAAATGTTGAACTTATGATTCTGTGTTTGATTTGGCTACTGTTACATTTTAACTTTACTAAACTATAAAATTTAACACCATATCTGCAAAAGTGTGCCTACAGAGGCTAATTTTTAAGTATATGCACTGTTTTTTTTTCACTTTTCCATTTCAAAACATGATTTCAGATTAGCAACATATTTTCAAACTGGGACTGCAAAAATCACCATTTAAAATGGATTATACAAAGATACTTCAGATTTCCAGAAACAGACATTTAGGTAAGTATTCTGATAATCACTGAATTTAGTTTGACAGACATTTCCTTGCAACTACATTAAAATTCATCACATTTACACTGTATCCGCAAAATGTCACCCATAGTACTTCACTGTTAACTATTATTAGCCACTACTTAATAGAGCCTGCATTCTGTTGCTTATTTCCATCTGAAAAGCTGTTTAAACAGGAAACATGAAAGAAATGCTCAGCAACTGGAAAATCATCTTATGATTGGAAAGCGTACAATGAATGAAATGTCAGACTTCATGACATAAGCTCATGAATATTTTGAAAACTTCTCCCCAGCTATTTAGAATTTCTCCTTCCAACTCATACATTAGATTGATGTTTTTGTCAAAGTTGATCCTTCTTGCTTTGTGAGGCCATCTTTACTACTTGCTGTCCATGGTCACCCTCTCCCTACACTCCCAAATTTTTTGTTCAGTAGCTGTTGTTGAGGATTATCACATCTCCCTAATTTCTGTTCTTTGCTTGTTATCCAGGATTACCCTACTGACTTCCTGAATTCATGTTCACTGGTTATTTGTTAGTGGCCATTCGCAAGTCAGCTCACAAATTTGTGTTAACTGTCTCTTCCCCAGGATCATCCACCTCTAATGATTTAACTTCAGTGTATATTGCCCAGGGAAATGCCCTTCCCTTACCTGAAGCCATGTTCACTGTTCATCCTTTAAAGGGTGGTGCCACAGTCATTATGGCGGATTCTTCACAACTCTGTGGGCTGTTTTTTTTTTTACAGATATCCAGTTTATGACTTTTGGTTTTCATATTCTTTCTCTTTCCTTATATTTCCCCAGTCCCCCAAAAAATCTGTTTTTCATCGCTCTAAATTATCTCTACATACAACCTTCACCTTTTTCCTTGAAGCAATTGCCTGTGCTGTAACTACAAGAACAATTCATTTGCCCGGATATTAAATGATTAACTAAATAAACTTTAGTGCAACTGTCAAAATGATTAATAATGTACAGTACAGAGAGTCCTTCCTTCAATTTTTCTTGTACATTTTACTGGTCAAGAGCAAAAGGATTGTAAGAAAAAAGTGTAGCAGTTCAAGTCAATATTTGATATGAACATATTCTTATTATTTAGTAGTAGCCCATTCACGCATGTCTCCACACAGAAGACGCTATAAGTAAAATTCAAAAATAGAGGGCCAAGAAATCATGGCCAGTTGTAAAAATACAATCACAGCAATAATAAAAAAACAGTTGCATAACATAGGTGTGTAAAAAGAAGTTTTAGGAAGAAAGAAAGAGGGAAGTCTGGAATGTAGACACTGACACAAAATATAGGAAAACAGCAATTTATTTTTCATTAAACTGCCAGTGAGGGTGACAGAAGTTAAATATACAATCTTAAAAACAAATGGGGGAAATTGTAAAATATGAAATAAAATAGCATTGCATTTTAAAGAGCATTTTGCACAATGCCTTGCAAAAATATACATCATAAATATATAATAGAGGGAGATGAGTCAGTTATCCACCCCAAATTGTCCCTGAAACAATTACATCTAATGTAAAACTAAAACATGTAGACGTCAGGTTCAGCCAATGCCAGAAATCAAGGTAAAACAACTAAGTCAGTTTCTTATTGAAATAATTTAACTAATGCCTATCAGAAACTATATTGCTGAATGGAAATAGTGCCTAATAGCAGCAGGGGTAGAGCCCCATCGGGACTCTCGCTTCTGGCTTCTAGCATCTAGATATCTGGGTCTGACCCACTCTAGGGGCAGTGTCAATTGGGGAATTTGACTGGGATGGTACACCTGTCAAAGAGTAACACAGGTGTCCTAAGGCAAGCTCAGAGAGGACAGAAACCTCCCATGGAACAGAAGGACAGAAGCTTGCTTGATTTTGATTTTCAGTATGGATACAGATGATGAAAGTGGGGGCCCATGATCCTTCTGGCTTTTTGGGTTTTAAGTAGGAGTTGTCAGAAAAGTTACCACTGAGATAACTGGCTTGTGGTGGCCAAGCGTTCATAGCAATGTTGTGTTTTGATCCTTTAATGCAGGTTCTTCCTATCAATGTGAAGCAGAATTCACCAAGTGTTGGATTGTACACCCACTAAGAGGGAACATGAGCTGTGGTTAGACTCTTGTGAGATAGGTTAGTTTTATACTACTGATGGTGTGTTGTTGCGATAGTAATCCTGCTCAGTACAAGAGGAACCACAGATTCAGACATTTGGTGTATGTGCTTAGCTAAGGAGCTGATGGTGCAAAACTTCAATCTGTGGGATTATGACTAAATGTCACTGAGTCATAATCCTGCCTAAATGTAATGATATCAAAGTGCCATTGATCTCCAGTTGGCCAGGGAAAGCCAGCTGCAAAGTTGGTGAGGAGAGCCATTTGCCACAGGGTCGGAGTGTGGATGTAAGGGGGCCACCACTCTCCAATACTGCACTGCACATTCATAGGGAACCGGGTACTAAATCATTCTTAGATGACGTGATTCTGGATCAGGGTTTCATATGTAGCAGAGCACCAAAAAGCTGCAATCTATTTAAAATCAGCCCTCAAGCCAAGCTCTTGTCACAGGCAGAGGGATGGGATCCACACCATCACAGGGATGGGGGAACCATCCTCAGTGGTAAAAGGGTGTGAGGTTGGCATAATGGCTAAGGTATTTACCATACAGACGCAAGTTGCACGGTTTGACTCTCACATTGGCTAATTAGCTAAGTTTAAAGTGGCTCACAAGAGCAATTCACCTAGTAGTGATCTGTAAACCTATGAACCTAAGAAAAGGGAATAAGGAGTTATCAGAGAATGGCTTTTATCTGGATAATTAAATTGGTCCATACCTTTTCAGCCTTGAAATGGCAAATATAAATGCAATAAATATGGACAATTTAGAGTAGCCAGTCAGCCAACATATTTTGTGAGAGGTGAAAGGAAAAGGGATATTTTATAGACACCTTAATGTTTATAGGTATCAGGCTCAGTCTTAATCTTTGTATTTCTAAAATATCTACAAACAATCCACTTATGTTGTATTTACATGCTTAGAAAAAGGGTGAAACATGGTATGTTTACATCTTGTGGACTTGGCTTTATTGGCTTGAATGCACCACTAAAAACGTAATACATAAAAAGTGAAAAGTCATTGGCATTTGGAAGCCATGTAACTGAAACACTGGTATGTCCTTGAGGGGTCATTTGTATATATTCCATCAGCCTTCACTACAGGAGGTTTAATGCATTACACAGTAATTATTCTAGCTTGGCTGGGACTTTCTTGCAGTTTTAATGTGAAGAATATAATTGAGGATATGTGATGAAAGAAAGTAAACACTAGATCCTGCCAACCCCAAGGATTTTGGTTAAATAATACTTTTTGGACCCCCATCCCCATGACCATCAGGTTTCTACCAAAAAATGGTCCATTTGATCTCATGATCCCCTGGCTGGGGCACTGGGAGATGGAGATAACAGCTGGGAATTATTGTCTCATACAGCGGGTTTAGGATATTTTTTGCATGTGCCTATCGGATTCCCCCCCTCCCCTAACCCATTGACCACAAAACACCATGCAATGTTTGCTACACTGGACTAATGTGTATGTCCTCACTACTGCACACACGCTGTTCCAGCTGTGATGCATACACACTCCCTGGTAGGCACATGCTCCAGAGAGTCCCTGGTGAAAATGCTATGGTAATTCAGCTGAACAACTCTGTCAATGCAGATAAAATTGCCTGCTCACTTCTGGTATTATTTACTGTTCACAATAAAGACTGCAGTGTTATTCTTCCACCTCAGTCTCAGGATTTTCTTGACGTTAATGTACTTACTTAAAAAACATTTGTAAAGCATATTGTGCCTGGTAAAGAAAAGCAAAATAAATAAATTAAATTTCTACAGCAAGCAGCTGCAATAAATCTTTTTGGATTAGTTGGCATGATATA
Source organism: Protopterus annectens (assembly GCF_019279795.1). Taxonomy (NCBI): domain Eukaryota; kingdom Metazoa; phylum Chordata; order Ceratodontiformes; family Protopteridae; genus Protopterus; species Protopterus annectens. Next base: position 761,350,600 of record NC_056745.1, read on the forward strand.
TTTAATTCATGCTGCAAAGAGGTAACTTTTGGGCTATACCTTTGGGCAATTCATCACACTGTGAGTAAAACACAGAATGCTAACCACTGCCAGTGAGATTTATTGCATAAATATAATCTTCCTGTTGTTGTGATCCATTAGCAAAATAACATGAAATATTATTCCATATTCATAGAAATACATGACGGTTAACAGAAGGCCTACATACAGGCTACCGGGTGAAACACCACAGAACACAAATGTTTAATGCAGTTTATAAGAAAAGTGCAGTCTAAGATTTATTACCAAACATTAAATGAAAATGTGATTTATGAAATGTCTAATGAGGCTGCCGTACACCTAATTTTAAACACATATTTTAGATGTTTGCTCACAAAGCCACAGAGTGCTGCTGGGTTAAGATTAGCCGTTTACTGTTACAGAAGTTGGATGGGGAATATAGCAAGTCACCACCTTGACTGTGCAAATAGAGTGATTAGCAGTAATTACATTTCATATAATTTAATGAAATTTCTTCAAACTTATTTGAATTTTTATAATGTAATGTTACACAAGGGCCACTTCTGGGAAGTTATTCTGAAAAAAAACATCACTTTACCTCAAGTACTGTAACAGAGAGTTTATATAAAAGTTTATTGATTTGGGGAAAGAAACAAATTAAGCATTTCAAAAATGCAACTGTTTATAGCATGGTTACCCACAATAAAAACAAAGACCAGCAGATAGGAAATGCAAAATATATGACAGCTCCAAAGTAGTTGAGAAACTTCCTAACATTTGCTTGTACTTCAGATGATCTAAATATGCCAAACAGAGCAGAAGGAACCATAAACCACAGAGTTTGAAATCTAGCCATAGAACAGAAGCATTTAAGAAAATTATCCATGAGGAAAATGTTCATGTGTTTTACTAATATAAATGTGCTCTGCTTAGCTATCAGTTCATTTATGTTCCTCTCAAAAAATCTGTAACTTAATTATATTTGCAAGTAAATGTAAATATGTACACACACACACACACACACACACACACACACACACACACACACACACACATACACACACACACACACACATATATATATATATATATATATATATGTGTGTGTGTGTGTGTGTGTGTAAAGATAGATATGTGTCAGTTTTCGATGCATGTAAAACTTTGCAAATCTTCATTACCTAAATGGTTCAGGTTGAGATTGAAATGGTCCTTGGACCAGTCTATCTACCTGAATAATAAAGTTAAATAAATAAATGACTAGGCTGTTAATAATAATATGAATATATGGATTCGTATCACTTCACTGAAAGACCATTTCACTGACACCCATTTCACTGAGACCAAATCACATAAAGTTCATTTCACCTAAAACTCATTTCACTGACAAGTAGTACTCTAAGGCAAGTCAAAGGTATATGTCCTTTTCCCCACTGTACTGCAATCCTGGTGTTAGTATATATAGTTTGGGGGGTACAGGCCCCCACACTGGGGGGGGGTGTGCGGCATAGCCCCCTACCTAGTTGGGTTTTACCAAATAATGTAAAACAAAACCAGACAACAGAAAACCAAATTAAGTGGGGGGCTACGTGCTCTACATCCCCTAATGTGGGAGGCTGTTCCCCCACCCCCCCAACTATATATATATACTAACAGCAGGATCGCACTTCAGTGGGGCAAAGGACATATACCTTTGACTTGCCTTAGAGTACTACTTGTCAGCGAAATGAGTTTTAGGTGAAATGAACTTTCAGTGAAATGAACTTTAGGTGATTTGGTCTCAGTGAAATGGGTGTCAGTGAAATGGTCTTTCAATGAAGTGATACGAATCCAAATATACATATGACTAAAGTCTATATTCCAAAGTTTTCATAACAACTGAAAAACACAAGCATTTGTTTAATACTGTCTCTCAAAATGAAGAAGAAACAAAGATGGACAGATAATTTATAATTGATTTATTGTTAACCAGACATTTCAGCCTTTCATGTTAGCTGTGTTTAACCAAAACTAAAACCAAGACAAATAGTTTGCTTGGAGAAACCAAATAAGGGCCCAAGACCGACTTGAAAAAATATCCAAACAGTTTATTCGATAGCAAACACACAGAATCACTTGGTTTCTCCAAGCAAACTATTTGTCTTGGTTTTAGCTGTGTTTAAACTGGATATGCTAAACATATTTAAAATGTGTCATACTTTATAAGCAGAATTATGTCTTGTAAGGGAAAGCCAAAAACAAAAGTGTTTTACAGAACCCATTACTGTGTTCAGCTTCTGATTGGTTGGCATCTAACAAGCTTACAAGCTAAAATACAGCAAAAGTTGAATTGATACACTTTTCTAGTGTTTGGGAAAGGGATATTTAGTGCTTGTATAATCCTTTGAAATGGCCCACAAAATACTGACAAAATCTAACCATGCACAAAACCAATGCTGTTACAGGGAGGCAAGCCACGCTGACCCCCACAACAATTGCTTATTATACAGGTATGTGTCAGTATGGTTTGTAATGTAAAATACTTGCGACTAGGATTGTGTCATTGTGGTTTGCTTTCATTTATATAAATGTGCGATTGCCTATGTACTAAGTGATTGTTTAATGACGATGTTTCTTGCTTAAAAAAAAAACAGGATTTGAATAATTTATGTAATATTGCTTAGGTTATATACATGATATATAGCAATATATGTGATGTATAACATTTGTTATGTTACTATAATTTGATTACTTTTATACAAATGTACATTTGCCTATGTCACAAGTGATAATTCAATAAAGGTGTCTGAAAAAAAAACATTTCCTTGGTTGCACAGAAGTGAGGAAATGGCATAAACCCTTCCCTAGTATAACTTTGATTTTGTCAATATAATTTGTGTTTAGTTATTTTTAAGTTTAGATATTTTGATGTCAATATTTTACTGTCAATTTTATATTGTTCAGATCATTTCCAGTACTCCTATATATATATATATATTTTTTTTTATATATATATATATATATATATATATATATATATATATATATATATATATGTGTTTGTGTATATATATATATATATATATATATATATATATGTATATATATAGTCTGAATCCACAATCACCGAACACACTTTAACGAAAGCGGTTTCACCGAAAAAGCACTTTCGTTAAAGTGTTAAAAAGAACACATTACATTTACGTTTTTGCAGCCCCCACACCCCCCTACTTTAATATTCTCACTCCGAGGTCACACTACAGTGGGGAAAAGGCAATTTTCCCTTATCCCCACTGTAGTGCGATCTCCGCAACAGGCATACTTACGCAAAAGATTGAACTAATAAAGGTCAGATAAGGTTCAGATAACAAGGTGCTATATACAGTTTGTTTGACTAAAAGCACATACAACAATAATAACTGATTAAACTGCCTAGGAATTTAGGTAAGCAAAGAAGAGGGAAAGTATCTGAGTAAATCTAACTATTAGCAGTACAAAGTGATTGTTGATACAGAAAGAGGAACAGAAGTTGTGCTAAAATATACATTGACAAAGTATTTATGAGAGATGAAGGAGGGTTAACTATTGAGGAGATATAGAAGATGGTATAGGAGGTGAAAAGGGAGGAAGAAAGCAGAGGTGTGTGAAGAACAGGGTGAGATGAAAAATCAGGTAATGGACTGACAGGCATTAGCACAAGGACATAACCAGTGAGAGGAGAGGTAGTGTCTCAAAGTTTTGTTGAAGGTACAGGTATTGCAAGTAGATCTAAGTGGGGGTGGGAGAGAGTTCCATAGCTTAGCAGTGGAAAAGGAGTTGAGCCAATGTCCGGCGGTAAGGTTGGGTTTCTCTACCTGTAGAAGCATTTGATTTTCAGAGCGGAGGGGTCTAATGGGCTGGTATAAATTGAATAGATTGGAAAGGGCTGGGCAGCTGGATGGGTAGTGTATTATTTTATGGGCAGTAGTTAGTTGTATATAAGTCCTTCTGTGCAAAGTCTGCATGTCCTCCCACGTTGTGTGAATGTTAAAGACATGCAGGTAGGTGCGTGCGTGTGTGGGTGTTCCTTCTTTGAAGGTTGGGTGCTAGGCTGGCAACTCAACACTGTAAAAATCCACTGCCAATCATTAGAAGACCAGTGATCCATTGTGGCAACCCCTAACTGGGAAAAGCCGAAAAAAGTTAGTTGTAATAAATGAGGTGAAGAGGTAGTTCTAGCCAGTTCAGTTGCCGAAGAGAGGTGCAGTGGTGAGATAGTTGTTGTCCATTTGTGACAATCCATACAGCTTTAGTACAGCAAGTTTGAAGTTTGGATTTTAGATTGGCCTAAAAGTTTGTAAAGAGAGGAGCGCTGTATAGTAGAGAGGGGAGAAGAAAGGAGGTGGCGAGGGTTAGTTTGGAAGAATAGTTGAGGTATGTTTTGTGGTGATATAGAATGCCCAGTTTCTGATGTGCTTTTTTAACGTTGTTGTGAACGTGCATGTCGAAGGTTAGGTGTTCATCTATAGTGACACCCAGAGGTTTGGTATGAGTGACAACATCAACAGAAGTGTTGTCATGGGAGTGAATAGAAAAAGTGTCTTTGTTATGGTGTTGGATTTCTTTGGGGTGAATAGTACTAGTTTGGTCTTTTTGGGGTTTAATCCTAAATGTTATTTATTTATTTATTTATTTATTTATTTGCAGTTGGTTTACCAGGATAGTCCATTGGGCCAAAACAACCCATTTTCAATGGAGTCCTGTGGAGAAAAGCTCCAAAAGCAATTAGCAAGGTTACAATAAGGTATTTAGTTTCAATTATACAATTCCTATGGACTTGGAAATAAAGTAGACTAGTGTACAAACATATACAAATATTACAATCTTGTATCGCTGAAAACAATTTACAATATAGAAACTGAGAGGCTTTTACAACTTAGGGTGGGTTACACTGGAGATATCTTTCATACATTCAGGATGAGTAGCTTAATACAAGCAAGAGAAAGGTATATGAGCTGACATAGAACTTTTCAATATAGAAACAGAGAACTTTTTCTATCTTAGGGTATATTTACACTTAGGTACCTTTAAGTATTCAGAAAAACTTAATACAAGCAAGAGGAAGATATGAGTTTAGGAGAGTAAGTAGAAATTCCCATTATGAATAATGGAGGAGAAGTGGAAATTCTCAGTATGAGGAGATTATGTTGGGTGGGAGCAGGAGCATTCCCACTGGGAAATTAGGTGTGAGTGAAGGGATTTTTTGAATGAGAAGTGATTTGTGATGGTACGAATGGATACGGGTAAGGAGTTCCAGAGACGAGCAAGACTGTAGGATAAGAGATTTTTTCCAGGGGGACGAATTGGTTTATACAGTTCAATTAAGTTTTGGTTGTTAGATCTTACAATTCTATCAGGGAGGTGCATTTTGAAGGTAGAGGAAAGGGATGGGCAGAGGGAGGGATTGAAGATGAGTTTGTGTGCAAGAGTCAGTTGGACGCAGGTGAGGTGATTGGGTAGTTCTAACCATTTTAGTTTGTGGAGAGCCGAACAGTGGTGTGAGGAGGACTTATGGGAGGTAGCAAACTTGGCAATTTCATTATAGCAAGAGGAGAGTTGTGTTTTGAGAGAAGATTGTAGGTTAGTTAGAAGTGGGGCTCCATAGAGGAGGGATGGGATGAGAAATGTGGTAGATAGGGTGAATTTGGTGAAGGGTGTAAGATAATGATTCTGTCTGTAGAGCATGCCAAGTTTTTGGTGGGGGGTTTTTTATATTTAGTTGAAGACGGGAATTGAATTTAAGCTGACTATCAATTTGGACCCCAAGTAATTTGGCCTCAGATACCAGCTCTAGGGGTGTATTGCTGTGACTAGTAATAGTGACATTACTTAGATTGAAAAAGGTAGCTTTAGAGGGGGTGAATACCATTACTTTGGTTTTGGAGGCATTGAGTACAAGGTGATTTGTTTTCATCCATTGTTCGGTGGTTGAGAATGTATCTTGAGTAAGCTTTAGCAGTGTGGGGATGGAGGTAGAAGAACAGATAATAGTTGAATCATCTGCATATTGGATAATTTTAGTTGAAGGGATAGAGTTGTGGAAATCGTTTATGAATATATTGAAAAGCAGGGGACCCAGTATAGATCCTTGGGTAACACCAGTTGGGGTGTTGATGAAAGGGGAGGTGGCTTTTTTCCATCTTACTGCTTGATATCTATGGATAAGTAGCTAGTGAACCAGTTCAGAGAAGAGGGTGACAAGTTAAGCTTGGAGAGTTTAGTTAGTAGTAAATTGTGGGAGATAGTATCAAAGGCTTTAGAGAAGTCTAGTAGGAGGGTAGAGACAATGTGTCCTGTGTCCTGGGCTTTGTTCACAGCTTCCAGGAAGGAGAGTAGGGCAGTCATAGTACTGTGTCTTGGTCTGAAAAAATGTTGTGTTGGAGTTAGTAGGTTATTGTCTAAGAGGTATGGTAGGAGTTGTAGGTGAATACACTTTTCTAAAAGTTTAGAGATAGGAGATAGGATAGCAATGGGACGGAAATTAGTAATATTGTTATTGCTGCCTCCTTTGTGCAATGGAACAACAAAAGCCTTTTTCCAGATTTGGGGTACTGAGCTTTCTTGAATGGAACGGTTGATTAAAATGCTGATTTGGTAGGCAATGGCTTCAGCAGCTATGCTGAGAAAGTAAGAAGGAATGTTATCAAGGGCATTAGAGCATGGTTTTAGTTTCTGAAGTAGTTTTTTTATGGTGGTTGTTAGATATCCATATTTCAGTGGAGCCAATGGCTGATTGGATAAGTTTCTGAAGTTCTTGAGGGGAGATGGCAGTACAGATGATAACAGAGTCATATGCGTATTGGATGACTGTTGCATTCATTATTCTGGGAGGGTACCAGATGGAAGTATTGTAATAGGTACACTGACAAATTCAGAACTAAAACTAAAGCTAGGTTCATTCATGTCACATACAACATGTTAGGAAAGATAATGAAGTTCTCATAATACCCTGTAACTTTGTTTTAAAACCCACTACATATCCACAAATCAAAGCTAGTCATCACTAAGGGGATATATACTTTTCTAATTCAAAACACATTTTGGTGTAATTGTTAGATACACACACACACACACACACACACACACACACACACACACACACACACACACACACACACACACACACACACACACACACACACACACACACAGTGTTCACTTGCAAAATACTGATTCAGACACAAGAATAATATGGCATTATAAAGAGTTTGTTCTGAAAACTCTTTGAAATGTGTGTTTATTGTGATTAGCACTAATGAATTTTTCCTTAGTAATTAAAGGGCAGGCTTTTTTTTTTTTGGTTCTGACACAAAGACAGTAAGCACACCTGACAATATCGTACCTGATTTGTCATGCTGGAACAAGTTGCGTAGTAATTTAAAGGCTCCTCAAACATCACAAAAGCTTTCTGTTTTTTTTTTTTTGTTTTCATCTTATTATTATCCATTTACCAGAAAGTACTGCGGTGGTGGTGGTGCTGCGGTAGCGTTGTCGCCTCACAGTTAGATGTTGCCTGTTCGATTCTCAGTTAGAGCATCTTCTGTGTGGCGACATGCGTGAATGGGCGTTCCTTCGTTGAAGGTTGTGCATTAGGCCCGGCAAGCCAGCACGTAAAAATCTACTGCCAATCATTAGCGGACTGGAGTTCCGCTGTGGCGACCCCTAATCGGGAAAAGTCAAAAGACACAAACAAACATTATCCATTTACCAGAAAAAGAGAACTCAGAATGTTCTGTACAATATCTTCATAATTCCAATTTTTCATCAAAACATCCCAGTGGTCCAAATAGGGGTTGACATTTTGCTTCTTCCTGTTGTGATTAGCAGTTATTTCCCTTTTTTCTTTAGGTAGCATACCATCACACTCTTTGCACTTATCATGCCTCTCAAACTCTTAGAGTAAGAAAACTGGGCAAAGCCATAAATAATGGGGGGGGGGGGGCAAAGGCCCAAAAATAGGGACAATTTTTAAATAATGCTTTTACAAATGTAGAAAGTTCAAGACTAACAGGTTTTGCATTAGCAATTTTCTGAAGGGTATGAAGTCTGAAAATGTCTGTGAATATTTTCTGAGTTCAGTCCTCAGTGATTTGCCAAAGATAGGCCAGAAAAAAACATTTATGAGGGACAGACTGAAAATATGAACCAAAAATCTGGACAGTTGAGAAGTATGGTCCACTTCACATGGACTGACTGGAGCATATCAAGACTGTGCCATCTGCAATTTTCTTCCTCTTGGTTTATCTACCTTCTGGAGTTCACAGATATAGGTCTTGTCAGTTATTTATGGCTTTAGCTTTTTGTTTGTGGGGGGGTATAATGCAGATACAAAGAAAACTAACAATTCATGGATATGATTCGTTACAGCATATACTCAAAATGGCTGCCAAAACCAAGCCTCTCCCCCAAGCATACTTGGTACAGGAAGCCCAAAGAGACAAAATATTAAGAAGCAGCAAGAATAGGTCAGTATTACACAATGCAGGGTTGCAACACAGTTTTACAACAAAATAAGCAAACAATAATGAACCTGCTCACTAATCTACTTTCACAGATGTAAGGTCTCCCCTTAAGCTTATTCTGTTTTTCTTTATTCTTTCTTACTCTCCTGTCAGATTTTTAATTTCATGTGGCTAGCATTTACTGCGCTCAATGACATTTTGCAATTTGAATTAAACCTGCAGTTTTAAAGAATTTTAGATAAGTCACTATAACCCCAGCAGATGGACCTTGACTTTTACAATTATGATATTTTAAGAAATACATTTACACTACTTTTTTACTACTAGGCCAACTCAGCTCTATTTTTAGTCAGATAATAAGCACATAAAGATAGTATACAAATTATATATCAACAATTTCATGGCTTATTTGCTGCCACAACAGATCAGATTTTAATTTCAATAAAGCATTTAGAATATGTAAACACTGAATATGGTGACATATAGCACCCTCTTCATACAAATAGTGCAGCATACAAAATATTTCATGATTTTTTTCATTAGCAACTCTAGATAACTTGCTTCCTGTAGCTCTGCTTAAACAATACTTATTAAAAGCAATTGCATCAAGTTGAAATGCCAGTAATGTCAAATCATATTTAGAAAATGCCAGATGAATTACAACAAGTCATTTATTAAATGCCAGGCATGGTTTAACTTTGAAAGTGACTATTAGATCAAAGCTTGTTCAAAGTGATTTAGTTCTCAACCCTCATACAAACCAGGGAATGAAAGACTATTTCTGTTTATTTCTTTTGGATTTATAACTTGTAAATGGATAGGCAAGTCTTTCATGCTGACAACCCAATCAAAGCTACTTACTTTACTGATTTATTAAGGTACAGTTTTAACAAACATAACAACATGTTAGACATAGGCCTGAGGCAAGCAGTGTTCATATTTCAGATCTGAATTGATACTGTACCCTATGAATGCAATATGAGCACCACCGAACACTAAAATGAAAGACTTATTTCTGAGCCAACACAAAGGGAAGCAGGTATTGTATATAAAACCATTATAGTGTAAATCTGATACTCTACAGCTGACCGAATTTACAAAAGTACAAAAGGTGTGTGTGTGTGTGTGTGTGTGTGTGTGTGTGTGTGTGTGTGTGTGTGTGTGTGTGTGAGACACTGCTGCACTGGGAAAAGTCCAGTCATAAAATAAATGCATTTTTAACTTTGTATGTGTCTTGTTTTAATATCTGCAAGATATACCTATGGCAATGCACCATTTTCTGTAAATGATCATATAATGCCCCAACGTGTCTAAGCTTTCAGTTTTGTTTGATGATTACTTACTTTTCTGTGATATTTGTTTAGCCACAAAACACAGAAAGAGTTAAAAGGTGTCCTTACATTCACTGCTGCAGTATTCGTAACATTCAGGATTCCCTGCTATGGAAGCCCATCGCCCAGCCTGTATACCAAAGACTTCCTGCTGCATTTAAAGGTACGTCTGAATGTCACTCAAACACTCTGTAGGGCATAAAGCTGATGTTCAGACTTACCATAAATAGAACATCTTTGCCGCCAGTCCGAATGTGTTTTTCGCCAGTTGAATACATTTTTGTTCTCCAGTGATTACCTATGCCTGTTGGCTATGCAGATAAGTGCCTCTTTTTTTGTTTTATTTCTTGTTTTTTTCCTTGGGGTTAATGTCATCCAGGAAGTGTAAATGCCAGTGTGGGAGACAGACTCCTCATAAAGACCACCACAATGTGTCATTTTTGTCTAAGAGCATCTCATGACCATATGTCTTGTTCTATTTGCCAGGTGCTCTGTCTGAAAACCCTTCGCAGTAGACATTCTTCCCTTTCCTTGAATATTGAGAACCAGTGTCTTAAGCTTCTTGATAAAGATACAATGGATGGAATCTCTCACCCCGAGGGTCAGCCATTAGTGAAGAAGGTGAAAAAGGTTTGAGTGGAATCTTCTGCTGTCCGGCCTCTGCCAGGTGTTTCTCCTGAGGTTGTTACAAGCCCAGAATCTCACCAGCCTGTGTTGTTGGATTGCTCTACCACAACTGTGTTGGAGAACGGTGAGGTTCTGACTGGCAGCATGTCCAATGAGGCTTTGCAGGCATCTGTCTCGAACGTTCAAGGGGAACCACGATAGATTTTTTTCTTAGGGACTTAGGGGAGTTCCTCAGATTTTAGTAAGAGAAGAAATTCCTACTACGGTTCTCGACTGCCATCCTGGATCTGAGTCTTCTCTGTTTTTTGGAGGGGACATTCACTTAAAAAAGAAACAAAAATGTAAACACACTTGCAGTATGTTCAAATTGTGAGAATTTTTATATTGGAAAAACCATTAGGAAGCTGGGCCATAGAGTAAGGGAACATATGCTTGCTATTAAAAAAAACAGATTTTAGTAATGTATTAGCTAAGCACTCAGTTCATTGTGGAGATTTTAGAAAGTTTACATTTTTTGTTGTTGAAAAAGTAGATAAAGGTAGATTTGTAGAGTCTTTTAATAATTATTTAGAAAAAGATGAGCTTAAATGGCAGATTTTCCTGACAGCAGATGCAGCTCCAGGATTAAATGACAAAGTTTCTGTAAAAAGCCATTTAAAATATGTGAATGATTGAACAAATATGTTTAACATTTGTTTTAGAAGTTTGACATTAATATATGCACTGTTTTGCATTAATATACATGTATATGTATATAGACTTTTTATTGGTTAATAATTGTGGAAGTGATGTCATGATTTTGTATGTATAAAAGGAAGTAATTTTGCATTGAATGGTTGTCCTGAAGAAGTTCTGTAATAAATGAGACAAAAGTGTTAAACTTAAATGTTGTCTTGGGTCCAGTGTTTTAAATTTATTCTGTGGTTTGTTGTGAAAAACTTAAAACATGTATCTTCTGCCCCTAGGGATCCTGAAAGTGAATGGCAGCCTTTCACTCAGGGGCTATGTTCTGCTTTAATGTCTTAAAAGCCTCCTCATGAGGTTTCAGTTCCTGGTCCTCCTTGATCCTCTACTCCCCTTAAAAGGCCTAGAGAACAGGATCCTTCTGAGACTGAGCCGGATTCTGATGACGAATCCCTGACTTATTCTACTCAAATTCCTTCTTCTTTAGACTAGGGGTCAGAGGAGGAGGAATATATTAGCCTTGATGCTCCTTTTGAGGAGATTTCATCTGGGGATACACTCTCTAGGATGATTGATCTTTTTAAGTGGGATTGTGCTCAGGTCCCTGATATCCACAGCAGGTACTATGAGTTGCTACAGTTGGAGTCTCCTAAACCTGCTGCTATTCCTCCTGTTTTGGCTGCCTTGTTGGATATTTTTCCAATGCCTCTCATGCTCCTGATTCTTTACGCCCTGCTCCCAAGAAGCTTGATAGGTTTTATGGGGTACCTGAAGATTGTTTCTATTTGTATAAATGTCCTGCTGCTGACCCTGCTGTGGTCTCTGCAGCTTCTAATAAGCCTTTTCAATTGTTTCCTTCGTCCAAGTTATTGCCTTCTGACAAAGATAGCAGAACTATAGAATGGCTGCGTAAGAAGGCTTACACTTCTGCTACCCTAGCTTTTAGGGCTAATAATTAACACACCCATATATCAAGGCATGTGTTGACTCTTTTTTCTCAGGCCTGTCAACTTATTTCTGGTTTTCCTGAGTCTGAGGGTAAAACTTCTGTTCTTTCCTTGTTAGGGACTTCCTCTCAAGTAATTTGTCATTCTATTAACTGTACTTATGATGTGGCAGATGCCTTGTCTAGGGCAGCTCTTTTTGGTTCAGTTATGAGCAAATATTCTTAACTTAGGCTCCAGCCTCTACCTGATGATATTAAAGCTAAGTTGATGGATGTTCCCCTGGATTCCAAACTTTTGTTTGGGGAAGCTGCTGCTGGTTTGCTTAAGTCCCTTCAGGATAAGGGTAAAGCTTTACAGGAGCTTGAACATGTTTTTGTTTCTCCTGTGCTTAAATTTCAAAGGAACTATCCTGCTAAGCCTGCCTTTGTTTGTAGACAATCCTGCCCTTCTACTAAAGGCAAGAAGAGTGGCAAATGGGCTCCTCCTGCTAAGGATGCTCAGTTTTTAGGGTTTCCAAAGCTCTCCTTTCCAGACAAACCAGGTGCTGTATGACTATCCGTCTCCTCTCTGTCACATTACCCGTTCTCTTCATCTTTCTTTTTCTCTTCCTGTTTGGCTTCAGATCGCTCAAGATTCTTAGGTTCTGTCGATCATAAGTCAGGGGTACTTCAAGGTGTGGAAATAAAGTCCTTCTTTTACAAGCATTTGTCAACCTCCTCAGGAAAAGCTTCCCTTTTTCCCAGAAGTTCCTCAAACTGTCTTGACTCAGGGTACTATTCAGGAGGTGTCTGTGTCCCAAAGGGGGAAAGGGTTCTACTCCAGGCTGTTCCTAGTGTCAAGCAAAGAGGGCAATTGGAGACCTATTCTAGGCCTCTCTCATCTGAACACTTTTTAAAAAACGCCTTCCTTTTGGATGTTTCTTCAGATTCTGTTTCCTCTACTGCTCCCTGAGGTCTATATGGTAGCTCTGGATTTCAAGGATGCTTATCTCCATATTCCAAACCATCTTCTTTTCAGGACATTTTTATGTTTCTCTGTTTCTCTGTGACATTTTCAGTTCTCTGCTTTGCCCTTTGGCCTTTCTACTACCCCAAAGGTGTTCACCAAATGCCTTGCTCCTGTGATTGCTTTTCCAGACCTTCAAGGTCTCCAAATATTTACTTACTTACATGATCTGTTGATTCGGGCATCCTCTCCAGAGACTCTTATGCAAAATCTTCATTTTGCCATTTCCCTTCTTCTGAGCCAAGGGTTCATAATAAAATTCACAAAGTCTTCTGTGACTCTTTCAAAGGATTACATTTTTCTGGGTTGCATGGTTCAGTCGGTGCCTATGATAGCATCCCTGCCCCCTCCGAAGGCCTTAACTCTCATTTCTTTCTTTCACACTCTTCTTCCTCTGGCTTCCGTTACTGCCAGGGAATTTCTGAGAGCTCTGGATTTCATGGCATCCTCCATTCCGATGCTCCCTCTGGCCAAACTTCACATGAGGAAGTTTCAGTGGTTTCTGAAGTTGGTGTGGCTTCAACATGCAAATCCTCTAGACTTTGTAGTTCCTTTTCTTCCTTGTTTCAGACAGGAGTGTCACTGGTGGATTCTCCAGTTGTCTCTGAACCCAGGGATCCCTTTTCATCCCCTCTTTTCTCTCAGGAATTGTTCACAGATGCTTCAGACATGGGTTGGGGGGGCGACTTTTGGTTCACTAAAAGTACAGGGGGTATGGTCGCCTCGTCAGTGGAGGGAGCATAGCAACATTAAAGAGACAAGAGCTCTTCTGCTGGCTGTTCAGGCCTTTCATCCCCTTTTCTCTTCAAGGTGTCTCAAGGTCTTCACAGCCAATACCACAATGATGTGGTATATCAACAAAAAGGAAACAACAAGATCCTACCTCCATTACCAATTGTCACTTCTGGTATGGTATCAAGTGACTCTTCAGGCAGTTTATATCCTTTCCAGTCACAACATTATGGCAGACAATCTGAGCAGGTCCTTAACTCAGTCCCATGAATGGATGCTTCACAGGGATGCGTTTCTGGATATTATTCACCAGTGGGGTACTCCTCAAGTGGATCTTTTTATCACCTCTCTGAACAGATAAATTTCTCTGTTTTGTGCCAGGGTCCCAGGTCCTCTGGTATGGAATATGGACACCCTGTCATTCTCTTGGAAGGGGATGTTTCTTTATGCATTCCTTCCCCTTCCACTCATTCCGACAATCCTGGTCAAGATTCAACGGGATGCTTCCAAAATCTTGTTTGTGACTCCCTTTTGGCAGCAACAGCACTGGGTCCCTCTACTTCTGCATCTAGCCAGGGGCAATCATCACAAGTTACCTTACAAGGTGAATTTGTTCACACAAGATAAAGGATCTCTCATCCATCCCCTCCTGTCCATGCGTCTACTGACACTGTGGGTGATAGGGCTTAGATCCTTCATAGGCACCTTTTTTTCTGAGGATGTGCTGCAAGTCCTGCAGGAGGCCAGGAAACCTACTTCTAGGAAATCCTACTTATGGAAGAGGTTTTCTACTTGGTGTTTGTCTCGTAATCTGAGCCCACTTACTGTGGATGTTCCTTTAGGTCTCTCTTATTTGTGTGAGTTGCTCAATGCTGGTTTGGCCTGTTCTTCTGTTAAGGCCCACTTATCAGCCGTATCTGCTTGTCTGCCTGTATCTCCTCCTTTAGCTTCTAGATGTGAGGTTAAACAATTTCTCAAAGGCATCCTTAATAATAGACATCCCAGGAAGCCTGTTCCACCTCCCTGGGATCTTAATTTTATTTTGGAGAAGTTGACTTGGGCTCCTTTTGAACCTGCTGTTTCAGCTTCCTTGAAACATTGTTCCTGGAAGACTGTTCTGTCGTTAGCTCATACCTCTGCCAGATGGGTGTCTGAATTGCAGGCCCTTATGGCTTGCCCTCCTTTTTTGATTTTTCATGAGGACAGGGTATCTTTATGCACTAATCCTTCCTTCAAGCCTAAGGTTGTTAATGCGCTTTCCATTAATCAGTCTATTAATCTACCTACATTTTCCCCTCTCCACAGTCTGATGGTGAGAGTATGCTGCATATTTTGGATGTACATAGTCATCTCAGAATTTATTTGGATCAGATTAAGGTTATTTGTAAATCTGATCAGTTGTTTGTTTCTTTTCATCCAAGATTTTTGGATCTAGTTGTCTCCAAGCAAACTATTTCTTCTTTGATTTCTAAGGCTGTTTCCTTCTGTTACACCTTTCATTGCAAGAGCCTTCCTTCTTCAGTCAAGGTTCATTCTACTAGAGCAGTAGCTTCTTCTGGTGCTTTTTTCAAGGGTTTAGATACTAATTCTATTCTTGAAGCAGCTACCTGGTCTTCTGTGCATATCTTTACTAAATACTACAAGTTGGATGGTATCTCTAGAGCTGGGCCAGTTTTGCTAGTGCCATTCTCCATGCAGTGAAGGCAAGGGCATCTACAGTTATGGTAAGATTTTACACAAATGTACTTTATATCCAGAGTAACTATCTAACAGGCAATATAGAACAAGGTAATCTGACAGATAACACATTGACAACTTAATTCTCTTGTATATTCATCATGCCTTTTCATAGCTCTAGCAGTAATTTTATACCAAAGAAAAATCTGGCAACCTCAACAGCAGTTGGTGAACTGTCATTTGGCAGTAAAACAAAGACAGCAGTTATTTCAGCCTGTCATCCAGCTCTTTTTGGTGTTTATCTAGAAGATGAATCTATATATACTTTCCTGCATCACTGTAATTAAATTTTATTACAGAAACTCCTTAGTTGAGGTTACCAGTGTTACAGTAAACACAATATAGCATATCAGAGAAAGCAGGCACAGATACTCTACTTAAAAATTCTCTTCTGAAATGATGGCACAGAGTTCAAGTGGAAAACATTTTCTATAGAATTTAAAGGGAATGTATTTGCTAGCTTGAGCCTCTCTGACAATATAAGCATTATAATTTTGTAAGTGGCAGCTAGAACTAGTTAAACTACATGATTGCTGCTGTTGTAGATCATGAACAGGAAGATGTAGATCATAGCTCTCAACCTCTTAGAGCAAGACATCTGGACAAAGCCACAAATAATGGGGGGACAAATGCCCAAAAATGGGGACACTCTATGTATCGCTCTTGCAAACTTAGAAATTTGATATACTAACAGGTTTTGCATTAGGATGAATTTTTTGAAGGATATGAAGTCTGAAACTCAAATGTCTACCATTATCTTATGAATTTAGTCCTCAATGATTTGCCAGTGATTTGCCAGAAAACCACAATTTTATGAGAAATAGGCTAAAAATATGAGGTAAAAATATGGACATTCTGTGAAAATCTGGAAGTTGAGAGGTATGATGTTGATACTGTCACATTTATTTCATAAATACTACAGCCCTGCCTGGCCACATGGAGCAGAGAAATGTGGCCCTGATTATGACCCAGCTGACTCAGGTGCTGGAGTAGCCAGCCAGGGAGGGAAGGACAGAGAGAGAGAGACAGAGAGAAGGAAAGAGGCATTACCTACTTTAGGCAGAATGGAGCAAATACAGGAGCATATTTCCCACTTATGCTTCTCCAGTGGGAGGGCAGAGCTACCTGAAGGCCTATGTCAGACAGATTTGAGTGGTAACACCATGCCACACCCACTACAGGTCCATCCAATGATTTCTAATGGCATAGAGCAGGGTTGTTAGAGCTGCATAACAAAATCATCAGATGGCTGCTAGTACCTTGGCTGCACTGTGACTGGCTCTCATCCTAGTAGAGATAAATAGGTCTCAAACTGCAGTTACTGCTAGATGGCTCGCAAGCATATGTGAACCAAAATAAATAAATAAAGTAAACAGGTGAGCACTCATACTGTGAAATTCAAGCATGTTTATAGAAGGCAGTCTGACACTGGCACTTCATTTTTAGGCAGTTAATAGCCTAGTCATTCAGTCTCACAGTAAGACTGGATGGACTAATGATCAGTATGCAATGATTTACTAAATGGGAGAATGTCAGCGCTCTGTTGTACATATATGTATGGAGATCCATAAGTGCGTAGAGACTTTACTGCAATCTTACACATGGGCATTTACTTGTACAAGATCTGATCATTGTCGAAGTCTGAATTTAACTGTAAAACCTATACTTTCCTCTAGAGTTGTCTTGACCTCTGCAGTGTTCAAGTGGTTTCACCTTTGTTTCTCTACCAAACCTACACCATCCATAATTCATTTGAAACACCATCACAAAGCATTCCAAACAAAGGAGTTTTACATTCCAGTAAAACTGCTACTGTTCCATTCTCTTAGTCCATGGTCTTGATGGGACTTTGACCGCAAATTCTGTGGGCAGGGAGCAGCATTATTATACAGCACCTGCAACTATCTAAAACATTTAACACTTTTTAATGTTAGTGAACTTAATTCAAATGCATTCAAGCATATACTACTATTTTATCCAAATCATCTCCCAAATGTTTTTTTATCAAGAAGGCAACTAGAAACTGAAGGCTGTTACTGTCAAAGAAAGAAAATATAACTATCTAATACACCATAGACATTTAGTTTGATCAAAGAGGCTCTGCTTTTAACATGATACACAATCTAGTAACCTCTAATAATCTAGTAATTGGATATTCAGCACTTATAATGAAAAAAAAACTATTTGAATTTTGCATTTGGTTCAGGGCTGGCCTTATGCATAACTGAACAATCACCTAGGGTACCGTGCTTGTAGAGGCCCTTTTCCCCACATTTATTTAATTATTTCATAGAGCAATAGTTCTTCTTTTTTCTTTTTCTTTTGGCTGTTCCCATTAGGGGTCGCCACAGCAGATCATCTGTTTCTATTTCTTCCTGTCCTCTGCATCTTGCTCTGTCACACCAACCACCTGCATGTCCTCTCTCACCACATCTATAAACCTTATCTTAGGCCTTCCTCTTATCCTCTTACCTGGCATCTTCATCCTTAGCATCCTTTTCCCAATATACCCAGCATCCCTCCTTAGCACATGTCCAAACCAATGCAATCTCGCCTCTCTGGCTTTGTCTCCAAACCGTCCAACCTGGGCTGACCCTCTAATAGATTTATTCCTAATCATGTCTACCCTCATCACACACAGTGCAAATCTTAACATTGTTAACTCTGCCACATCCAGCTTTGACACCTGCCTTTTCGTCAATGCCACTGTTTTCAACACATATAACACTGCTGGCCTCACTACCCTCTTGCAGACCTTCCCTTTCACTCTTACTGGTACTCGTCTGTCACAAATCACTCCTGACACAGCATCCATGGGACCTGATGGTGTCCCCGGCTGTGTGCTCCACGAACTCAATGAGGAATTAAACCCACAGCTAGGACAGCTGTTTAATCATAGTCTTACCTCTGGATACGCACTCCAGGAGTGGCGCACTGCAACTGTGGTCCCACTTCACAAAGGCGGTGCCTCCACCGACCCTGGAAATTACCGGCCCATTAGCTTGACAAGCCTTATCTGCAAAGCCATGGAGAGGATCATAATGGACCTCATAAATAAAGACATAGGGAATTTGCAGACTTTGGATCCATCCCAGTTTGGCTTTGTCAAAGGCAGATCATGCCTTCTAAACTTGGTTGACTTTTTCAAACAGTCACCAAAGCCATTGATGAGGAAAGGCAGTCCATACAGCCTACCTCGATCTGGCGAAGGCCTTCGATACAATACCCCACTCGGGTATCATTGAAAAACTCATCAGCTTAAATGTTAACCCATACATCACAAGATGGGTTGCAAACTCGCTGAGTGACAGAACCCACAGGGTCAGAGTTGCTGGCGCCATGTCAGACTCAAAGCCTGTCACAAGTGGTGTACCACAGGGCTCAGTCCTGGGCCCACTCTTGTTTGGCATCTACTTTTCCAAGTACAAGCAAACACAGGAGGGTTATGGCTGACAAAGTTTGCAGATGACTGCAAACTGGGCCATAGTAGAAAACACATCTGACACAGATATCCTTCAGAAGGGTCTCACAGAAACGGATAACTGGTGCCAGAGCCATGGCCTAAAGTTAAATGCCAAAAAATGCATAGTCATACCCTTCGGGAAAAACAAGGTTACCCCTAGCTACCAAATAGGTGGCAATCCACTGAGCACAGAAGAAGTTATCAGGGACCTGGGGACCCAGGTTGATAGTAGTCTGTCATTCGACACCCATGTAGCTAAAGTAGTTAGGAAGACCTTCTACATTGCCCACCTTATCATGAAGGGATTCTCATCTAGATCAAGGGAGGTCATAGTCTCCCTATACTTATCACTCATCACTCATCAGACCAATGATTGAGTACAATGCCCCATTCGGAATGTATCTGACCCGACACTTGCAGCAGCTGGAGAGGCCATAAAAGTTCCTCACCAAAAGGATAAAGGGTCTCAAACATCTGTCCTATGCTGCCCGACTGAAAGAACTCCAGCTCTATTCAGTCGCTTACCGCTTGCTCAGAGGTGACCTTTGCCTAACATACAAGGCCATGTCAAACCCAGATTTGATGAATATGTTTCACCTCAAAAAATCTAGATCCGTCAGAGCCACAAGGGCGGGAGACTTAAACCTCGACACGGCTATTAATAGGACGTGCTGGAGGGATAGATTCATCACCCAAAGACTCCCTATGCTGTGGAATAAAATCCCGGTATATGTGAGGCAGAGCACCTCGCTGGCCTTGTTCAAGAGAAATCTTGACCAATGGATGGGAGATCGCAGATATACCCCAGGGATTACCTCAGTGTCACTGCTCAACAGAGGCACAGCAAAATAATGGGTATAGTTCCCCATACTAAAGGGGTGGCGTAAGCCACAAAACTATGGGCTAGGCTTGTAAATGCCCTCGGGCAGATAGCCTAGTATGAACCTATGAACCTATGAACCTATGACACTCTTCTCCACCCACTCCACCCTGCCTGTAGTCTCATATTCACCTCTCTTCCACACTCAACATTACTCTGAAGTGTTGATCCCAAGTATTTAAACTCATCCACCTTCGCCAACTCAACTCCCTGCATCCTCACCATTCCTCTATCCTCCCTCTCATTCACACACATATATTTTGTCTTAGTCCTGCCAACCTTCATTCCTCTCCTCTCTAGAGCATATATCCACCTCTCCAGGTTCTCCTCAACCTATTCCCTACTCTCATTACTACATATCACAATGCCATCTGCAAACATCATAGTTCATGGGGACTCCTGTCTGATCTCGTCTGTCAACCTGTCCATCACCACTGCAAATAAGAAAGGGCTCAGGCCTGATCCTTGATGTAATTCCACCTCCACCTTAAATGTATCTGTCACTCCCACTGCAGATCTCACCTCTGTCACACTACCCTTGTAGAGCAATAGTTGCTTACTCTAAAAAATAAATAAATAAAGCACCCCTACCAATGGAAAAGGTACCAGCAGCACAACAAGCACTTTGGGGGGGGGGGCAGAATAGTGCCCCAGTCCACTAAACTTGACATTCACATCATGTCAAGTTTTAAAGTTGTAAAGTCAAGGGAGTAGAGACCTTGAAATGTTCAAACGTAGGCATGAAGGTGCCTGAACAGAGATGCTGTATTTTATTTATTTTATTTTTTTTAATGTTAGAATGGAACAAAACTGGGGACATAATGCAGTGAGTATTATTACTGTTTAATAATACTGGCGCTGATCCATGAGATACTTTTTGGCAATATTTTTTGGCTTCGTGACTTGTACTAAGAGATGAAAGGAATCGAGCTGTGAGGTTAAGTGTTATTACTGTTTTGTTTTCCCTTTTTTTTCTTTTTTTTTACAATAACACTGGCAGTGATTAAACAAATATATTTTGACTATTTCTCTGGCTTTGTGATTTGTGTTGAGCAACTTTATTGAAATGCTTTAACCTGTGTGGGAACTTGTTTGTTTGGACTGTTGAGCAGACCTAATTGTGTGGATAGTGGATGTTATTATTGTTCTTTACTGTGACACTGCCAGCCCAGCTATCTGTAATTTTGTAAAAAATTCTATGTCATCTGTGAATACTGATATGATTTATACAGAACTGTATGTTATGTACTGAGCTTCAAGAATGTAACCACAGCATACCCTGCTGGAACATAGAATATTAACTTACAAAATTTAAAGAAAATGAGTTGAAATTAAAAGTGTTTTACAATGTGTTATAAAAGTTAGTTAATGCAGAAGGAAGACAGGATGTCTAGAGCTAGAAGTTTCTTTCTATTGTCTTGGAGAAAATAATTACTAGGTCTAAAATGTAAAAGTGTTTAATTGTTTTACAACTTCCAGTTCACATCAAACATCTGAGAGATATGTATTTTTAACACCGAGATGTTAGTTTCTGTTAGCCTGGGAACTGAAGGCAGGTGTCAAAGAGTGATGTCATCCAAGCTGATCCAGCAGTAATGTTTGATAGTAATTTAAGTACTCTGTCTCAGAGAGAAATTGTGCATTTTGTATCTTGTCTTGGACCTAGAAATATCCATCATCAGCACTTCTGCCTTTGTGTTGTCTGTAAGTAAGATTTAGGGGATAGTATCTCTCCTAGATACAGATAGGAAAATAGTAAAGATTAGTTTAGATGTTTTCTGTATTTATTTGAGACTGTCCAGCAATGTTGTTTTAAAATATTTCCTGTGATTCTGAACTCTGTAGTTACTGCGTTGATTGAGTATTGTCTTGCTCTTTTATTATTTATTAAATACATTTAAACCTATCTTTGTGGCTGATAATTGTGATACATATTTATGCTCTAAGAGTACTTGCATATGTATTTGATGACACTGTGCATACACTGTACAGGCCACTTCTAAACAGCCTTGCTCTTGATCAGACTACCATTTGGATTAATAGTAACATTACAGAGTAGGATTGGTCACCCTTTGTAAGGGCCTTAGAGTAGCTGGATGACAAACATTGTTCAAAAAGCTCTAAGATGCAACTCAGAGCATCTAGAAGCCATATGATTTTGGGGGTTCTTTGGCTCAATACAGGTGTTTCCTCCAGGGATAGCCGAATGCAGTTTTGCCTAGACAAAACATTTTGGATGAATGAATAACTGTAGGAAAAAAACTGAACAGTAAGACACACTGAGAAAAAGGGAGGGAAAAAAGAGTAATTTGGGGTGTGAGTAGGCTCTTTAATTTTGAATTACATAATCTCATTGTTTTCTTTAAAAATAAAGAAAATGAACTTGGGCATATAATCAGATGAATACTATAACATTTGGGTAAGTGTATATGTATGAACTGCATTGTGTGCACAGTGTGTGTGTGTGTGTGTGTGTGTGTGTGTGTGTGTGTGTGTGTGTATGTGTGTGTGTATACACACTATCAACTAACATGTGCTAACCCTAATCCTGCCCTGCCCGTAACCCCAACCCTACAATAGAAAAACCCTTTCTTTAACACTACCACTATTCAGACAAATTATATCAGGAGTTGGTGGATGGGTTTTTTGACCAATGTGAGAATGAAACTGTTTTGTTTTGATATTGACATTTTATATATATATATATATATATATATATATATATATATATATATATATATATATATATATATATATATATATATATGAGTCTACTTGAGATTACCAAAATCTCAGTAAACCAACAGTCAAAACACCAAGACGAGAATCATGGTTTCACATTAGTGAAACGTCACATTAGCGAACTATGAATGCCCGACGCTCCAAACTGACATATTCCAAAAGAAGTATTACAGTTGCTAAATGACAGCAACTTTTCCAGTTAACGTATTTGCAGGGGGGGGGGCTATGCCCCCTGCACCCCCCTCAAACCCCCTACTTACAGATACCAACTTCGAGATCAACTCCGAGATCGCACTACAATGTGCAGATGAGAGGATCTCCTGTTCCACATAGCTTGGAGTGTTGGGCATTTGTAGTTCGGTAATGTGAAGTTTTGCTAATGTGAAACTTTGTGCTTCTTGTCTTGGTGTTCTGATTGTCAGTCTACTGAGATTTTAGTAATCTCAAGTATATATATATATATATATATATATATATATATATATATGTGTGTGTGTGTGTGTGTGTGTATGTTCATGTATATATGTGTGTGTGTTTGTGTGTGCAATAGGGAGAGAGTGATACATGTATTATATACAGAGATAGATATATTACATGCAAAAACTGACACACACACACACACACACAAACACACTTTCAGATGTGTATGTGTGGGTGCATATCATTGTTGAAGAAGTGAATAAACTAGACAGGAAGAGGCCAACTATTCAGTGGTCAAAATACCAGTGAAAGGAATCAAAGGTACAATCTCAAGTTTACTGATAGTTCACATCTGTTGATAATATAAAGGTAGGTATGTTTTATTGAGAAAAATAAAGGGGAAGACTTTCTTTTTTTTCAAAACAAGTTTATTGTTTTAACATATAAGAGAAATATCATAACAATTTTATACAAATAATTAAAAATAGGTATTATTATAATATTCAACAAAACAACTAAAGTATTTACAAAGACATCCACTACAATCAGATCAATTAATTAAACTAAAATACTGTGCTATTGAAATTAGAATTTTTTAACAAATTTTGTAAATTATCCCATACAATAAAATGTGATGTTTTTCTAGTTGTTCTCATTCTAATTGTGCTTATTTCCATATGACACATTATATTCATAACATTTTTAAATTCATTAAACGAAGGAGGTGTATCTGAAATCCAATTTCTAGTTATTATTTTCCTAGCCACTGCTAGGATAGACCATAACAAGGGAAGCTTAATCTTTTAACACATTGAGGTACAGGTGTGTTGAATAATATAAGAGACTTAGAAATAATGAAATTATCTGTAAAAAGAGCCTGCAAAAATTCATTAATTGACTTCCAGTATTCTTTCAACTTCATACAGTCATAAAACATATGAGCCCAGTCAGCATTAATTTCTACATTACATCTCTTACATAGATTATCTTTATTATTAATTTTATTCATCATCAAAGGTGTATAAAAAGATCTATGTAAAAATTTCCATGTATAAAGTCTCCAGACAATGGAAGATGTAGTTCTATAAGCAGATTCCAATATATATTGTTTATCTTGTTGAGTTGGTGGGTCCCCATTAATAGAGGTGAAATAATTCCAGTATGAATCTACATTGTAAAAAGTTTCTTGTCTGATAATTTTATGTATATATGAAAGTTTACCTTTATCAGAAACTTTATGCTGTAAATTTATTATCAAGTAATCAATCAGTTTTGGAATAGATTCTTTAACTGTTATAGACATTAGATCTATTCTATCAATGAGATGTTGTCTAAAGATCTGAACCTCTAACCAGCAAGTTTCTCTTAGATCAAATTCTTGTTTTAAGAAATCTAGATTTAAAACTTTATTATCAGATATCAGCTGATACCAGTACTTTAGATTATTATCTATAGCTAAATGAGCTCCTTCAGAAGTAGATGACATAAGCATACCCTGAGTATAAATTATAGGGAATACAATAAAATTCCATTCCCTATACTTAGGGTGCATGAATATAAAGTTACGATAACTAATAATAATATTTAATGGGTAACAGACCATATGTTTAGGTGTAATAGGTGAAGTACAAAATTCCTTTAGCAACCACAACATGGAGTTATTTATAATCATATTTTTATGTGTTAAGGAGATTTTCATGAAGTGCATACTAATTAGCTCCCAATAATCTTTCCATTTTGCGACATATGACCGATCTATTAATAAAGTAATAACTTTTATAATAGAAGAGATAATATATAAATTAAAGTCTGGAAAAGAAATACCCCTTGAGACCAGCTATTAGTATGTTTCTTTAATGCAATCCTAGGTCTATTAGGTGCCCATAAGAAATTTAACATTAGTGTATTCAGTTTCTTGATAGTTATTTTTGTAGGTGAAAGTATTATTGATTGTATTAAGTATAAAATCTTGGGGAATATTATCATTTTAATAATTGTAAGTCTCTCCTCCATAGTAAAAACATATTATTCCAGGTATTAAAAAGATTTTGTATATTAAGAAAACAGGTATTATAGTTATTATATATAATAGATTTAATATCTTTAGATAGTATTATACCTAAATAAGTTATCTGACCTGAGTTGGGTACATATTTAGTAAAATAACTAATGAGAGTATTTTTTCGTGTATATATA
This sequence comes from Protopterus annectens, assembly GCF_019279795.1. Lineage (NCBI taxonomy): Eukaryota > Metazoa > Chordata > Ceratodontiformes > Protopteridae > Protopterus > Protopterus annectens. The sequence continues at coordinate 761,375,841 of NC_056745.1, forward strand.
GGTAGTATTTTAGTTTTTTCTTCATTGAATATTAAACCAGAAATACTTTTAAAATTCATCATTTTATCAAATAAAGACTGCATAGAAGAATTAGATCCTGCTGATGTAATTAGAACATCATCTGCAAAAAGTTGAATTTTTGATGTTGTATTTTCTTCTATTTCAAAACCCTCTATGTCAGTACTGTTTCTAATCAAATTAGCCCAAGGCTCCATTACTAAAGTGAATAATAGTGGAGAAAGTGGACATCCTTGTTTTGTACCTTTAAAAATGGGTATTTTTTGTGAAACATATGTTCCTACCTTAATATAAGCCAGCGTTCCTTTGTATAAATGCTCAATTAAATTTACAAATGCATCAGAGAAATTTGTGCATTTCAGTAAGGTAAACAGATAGTCCCAACTTACTGAATCAAATGCTGAACCTATATCAAGACTAATAAGTGTTAAATCTTTCTTTTTCCTATTTGCAAAATCAATTAATGTTAAAGTTCTTCTTATATTATCAAAAGTATTTCTATTTACAATGAAGCCCGTCTGATCTATGTCTATAATGCCGGGGATAATTGTCTTCAATCTATCAGCAAAAATACTCATAAACATTTTATAATCAACATTAAGTAATGAGATGGGTCGATATGAAGAACATCTAGTTGGATCTTTATTAGGTTTTAAAATTGGTGAAATAAATGTATATTGCCAAGATGGGGGTTATTAACTCAGTTTGGGCCAGAATAAAACCTTATGTATTAATGAATATGTAGTTTTAGAAAGGATTTTATATATCTCTGGTATAATACCATCATTACCCGGTGCTTTGTTTGATTTAAGCTTATTTATTTGTGTAATAACTTCTGTATATGAAATACTCTTGTCCAATAGTTTAATCTGTTGTTTATTAAGCTTTTTATTCATGTTTGTGGTTATAAACTCCTTTATTTTATCTTTAGGTTCCATGTTAATGTTGTTATGGTTAATCTTGTGAAAGTGATTTCTAAATTCATCCAGTATTTCTGGTATACTAGAAACATTCTTCTTTTCCTTAGAGAAAAGATTTCTTTGATATGGTTTTGTTTATTCAATCTTTTGTTTTATTTTTAAGTCTATGTAAGTATTTGGGGCTTATTGAATAAGACAAAAACTTGTATTTCTCTAAAGTTATTTTAACTTTATGAGTTAAAATTTCTTTGTATTTCTCATTTAGTTTGTTTATTTCTTCAATAACTTTCTTGTCCATAATATTTTCTTTATTATTATGTTTATAAGAGTCTAGTTTACTTTGAATATCTAACAATTCCTTATCCCAAGATTTCCTTTTGTTATTATACCATCTGATACTTTGTCCATATAGATATGATTTTAAGGCATCCCAAACATAGACAATGGAGACTTCAGGAGTATTATTTATGTCTAGAAAATGTTGTACTTCTGAAAGTATATATTCTTTATAGTCTTTTAGCTGAGTTAAGTATGCTGGTATCCTTTTGATCTGAACATTATGAGTATTTTTATCATGAATTGAAAACAATTGAGTTATGATCAGATATAGGACATGAAATGATTTTGGAATTAATTAAATCTGTTACCATCTGGTTAGAAATAAAGACCCTATCTATTTTTGAATAAGTTTTGTATCTGTTAGAAAAAAAAGGTGTATGGTAATGATTTTGACTCTATCTGATTATTAATATCATTCAAATGATAAGAATTAGCAAAATCATTTAAATGTTTTGCATTAGATGTAATTCTTCTTTTCTTTATAGTGGTAGTATCACTTTCATGTAGTATACAATTAAAATCACCAGCTAAAATAATATCCCCTACAGAGAATGATATGATCTTATCAATATGATGTTTCACTGTATTAATATCAATTCCAGGTATCCAATATACATTAATTAAAGTGTAAGTCTTCCCATTAATTTGTATTGTAACCATACAAAACATTCCTTTGTTATCCTGATAAGACTTAATGGTTTTAGGAATGGGCATACTTTTATTCCATAAAATAGCCACTCCTCTTTTTCTGAGTGTGCTCTGAACTAACCAATACTGTATACTTATTAGTGGCTAGTTTATCAATATCTTTTTTCAAGAGATGGGTTTCTTGCAGGAATACTAGATTGGCCTTGTGTAGATTAATGTATCTTATTAGGCTTGCCCTTTTACACGGATTATTCAATCCATTAATGTTTAAAGAAATTCCTTTTAAAGATGTCATTTGGCATTTTTAAAACTCAAGAATCTTATGATCGAAATAACAAATAACAAGATAAATAATGTTACATCTCCTCTTTTAGGTGTACCTTTAAACATAGCTGTATTTATTAAATCTCTTATGGGATTTTGTATAGGATTCAATTTTGTTTGCAGTGACAATGAGTGTACAAAATATATTGTGGATGTCAAAACTATATAAATATAACAATGAACAAGTGAAAATAATGTAAGGATTAAACCTTGCATCCCGCCTGAGTTGAAAACTCCAACTTAGAGCAGTATTTACTACTCAAGTTAACCCCTACCCTAAGCAGCAGTACCTCAGCTACCACCTTATCAATTTAATACTAGTTATATTTAACTGAGGTTAACAGTTTTCAATTCAATTATCTATCAAGACAAAACTACACATTTGGTAAAACAGCATCATATAAACTAAAATAAACTTTTTTTTTTTTTAAACTGTTCATACTATTATATAGATCTATGTAATATATAACACTTGTATTCTAATAGCATTCAAATAATCTTAATGTTAGAAATCAAGAGGAGAGAAAATTATGTTCTAACATTCATTTAAATCAAAAACTTTGGCTAATATGATTCAGACATTACATGCATTAAGATGCATCTATTTTCTGTCATGTGAATTCTATCAACAGCTTCCAAAAAATCTTGAATTGTTTGTATATGAGCATTTACTTAAACTCATTATTGTCAATAGAGTAAAATATTGTATTCATAAAAATTATTATAAATCATATTGCATAGTTATGCAGATTCTCAAACACCTGCGTTATTACCTAAAAAAAAAGCCATCACACACATAAACACAGACACACACACATACATATACACACACACATACACACATACACACACACATACCCACACACACACACACACACACACACACCACCCCACACACACACACACACACACACACACACATATACACATACACATATATACATACATACACACACACACACACACACACACACACACACACACACACACACACATATATACACATATATCTGATCTCACCGAGCCGTGCCCCTGCAGAGCACCATCCCACTTGCCGTCCCCAGAACAAATCTGTCCACTTCACACAAAATAATGCACAGCAAACACACACTAGCAACCAGATTTTACAATCATGTTAACCTACTGCTTTAAAATATATCACATGACATTTCTTCCAGAATAGAGTTATAAGATTATTTATGCTTGTCAATCAGATTTATAGTAAAGTATATGTTTGGGACACAAGTTTTTAACACAGATTATTATGCTACTGTTAAGTAGATTTTCAAAAACATTTAAATAAATGTTTCATTTTCTATGCCTTCTAAAATAAGATATTTACTTGCTACAAGAAACTACATCATCTAAACTCATCATAACTGACACATTTTATGAATAGAGTATTTTTCCTGAATCTGTGGTGTGTCAGTGTGATAACCTTGTCAATGTTTATACTAACTGCTTTCAGTTTCTCTGTGAAAATTCTGTGAGTGAAGCTTCTGAGGAAACTCATGGACACTGTGCATGAGACAGCCCACATCCCAGATTGTCTCCCTTAACATTTTGGCGGGAAACTTATTAAAACTTGTGGCAAACATTCATTTTGTCAATAGAGTAAAACATTATATTCATAGAAATCATTACAAATCATATTGGATAGCCATGCAGACTCTCAGAAAAAAAGCCATCACACTCACACACACACACACACACACACACACACACACATATATATATATATATATATATATATATATATATATATATATATATATGATCTCATTGAGTTGTGTCCCTGCAGAGCACCATCCCACTTGCTGTCCCCAGAATAAATCTGTCTGCTTTATACAAAACAATGCACAGCAAACACATATTGGTAACCAGATTTTACAATCATGCTAACCTACTGCTTTAAAATATATCACATGACATTTCTTCCAGAATAGAGTTATAAGATTATTTATGTTTGTCAATCAGATGAATTAAATGAGTTATAGTAAAGTATATGTTTGGAACACAAATTTTTAACACAGATTATTATGCTGCTGTTAAGTAGATTTTCAAAAACATTTAAATAAATGTTTCATTTTTATGCCTTCTAAAATAAGACATTTACTTACTACAAGAAACTACATCATTTAAACTCATTATAACTGACATATTTTATGAACAGAGTATTTTTCCTGAATCTGTGGTGTGTCAGTGTGATAACCTTGTCAATGTTTATACTAACTGCTTTCAGTTTCTCTGTGAGAATTCTGTGATTTGAAGATTCTGAGGTAACTCAAGGACATTGTGCATAAGACAGCCCACATCCCAGATTGTCTCTCTTAACATTTTGGCGGGAAACTTATTAAAAACTAGTGACAAACATTCATTTAGCAGTGTAAATGCTTCTAAACATGACAGAACCTCCACAATGTATTCCACAGATCATCACAGCCTCTATTCAAGTGAAATTAAACTCAAAATTACCAACAAGCAATAAAACTCGGCATTCTTCTCCCAACTCAATTTTCATACAAATCCTATTATTCACTGTGCCCACACAGTCAAAAGCATTTCTATATATTAATAAAGAAAAGAAAAGAGAGTAGAAAATAAAAGGGAGTGAGGCAGAAATAAAAAAATGTAAGAGAAAGCTGTAAGAAGTATATACAATGGAATGTTACTTACTGTTTATATTAATAGAGTTAAAAATAAAACATATTATTTACTCTTATTTAGTTCTGATTATTATTAGTTAAAGCATGACAGATTATTTACAAACAAGCATAAGCAGTATAATCAAGAAAGTATAATTAGAAATAGCATTTGAAGAACTTATAAACTTTTACAAGAAATAAATATGTTATTATTCTATTAATGATATTTTCATTACTGTTCTCTCCTGCCCTCCCCACCCTTTACCCACTACATAATCTAAATAGAATGTCATTGTTTAAACAAAGAAAATAATAAAAGAAGAAGGAAAAAAAGATAAAGATAAAAAATGTATCAAATTACTAACCTTACTTTTTCAGAAAGAAAACAAATCGAGTCACAGCCTGCCATTAAATCCTCAGGCATTTTGACTGGTTATGAAACAAAACATTTCTTTGCACATAGAGAATAACTTTGATTAAATCTTTTCCAAAATATTTGTGGCTTTCTGGAAATGCAGGAACTATATTCAAAAGATTAATAATGAACTAAAATGATGAGAGAGAAAAAACATATAACAAATCATTTGTTTTTAGTCTCTTCTTCTTCTCTGAAGTCTTCCAGGAAGCTTCAGTTGCCAATCTCTTTAATGAAGAACTAGCCCATTCCATTTCTTCTATTTTATCCAAAATCCTTTTTTCTTTGACAAACAGTAAAGCAGAGTCTAAATCATCGAAGACCTTAGGACCATCAGGAAGGAAGATTTTAAGCTTGGCAGGAAACAGAAGGTATGTTTTAAACTGTGCTTTTTTAAGCTCTCTTATTAGTGGCAGAAAAACTTTTCTTTTAGCAATTACCATGGAAGAATAGTCATTGTCAAAACGCACAGTTGTCTTATTAAACTTAACAGGAGCTTTAGCCCAAGCAGATTTAAGAACCATCTCTTTATCAAAAGATGATAGAAATCTAACTATAACTGATCTAGGATAGTTTTTGTTAGAGTTAGTATTAGCTATAGATCTATGTGCTCTTCGATACCAAAAGAGAATGCTTCTGGTAAATCTAAAGTTTTAGGGAGCCATGTTGTTAAAAAGAAGTAATATTGTTACCTTCAATATTTTCTGGCAGTCCAAAAATCCTAATGTTATTGCGCCTAGATCTATTTTCCAGGTCATCCAGCTTTGTTTGTAAATGTGTATTTTGTTTCAGCAGAAACTCAATGTTGATTTCCTCTTCTTGTATTTTATTTTCCATGTCATTCACAGCTTCTTCTATGCCTGTCATCTGGATCTTCTGTTGTTGCAGGTCCATATGTAACAAGTCTATTTGTTTTGTAGTTTTTTCTATGAAAGTGTCTATTTTAGTATCCATTTTATCCATCTTAGCAGTAAGTTGCTGGACTATAATTATCAGAGACTGAAGTTCTTTCTTGATGCTGGAGTCTTGAGAATTTGTCTTACTGGAACTCATTTCAGACTGATAAACTGACAGGAAAATTTCCAAAGTAATTTCTGACAGGAATATTATTAAGATTTCCTTTCTTTTTTAGATATAGTTCAAGAACTATATAAAACAAACATATTTAGAAAGAAAATTACTTCAAGAATTAATTTTTTAAGTAATTAATTCCTGTCAATGTAATGAAATTGGTGGAGCTGAAGAAATCTGCTGCTATCCTGTGTTCATCCTTGGCCACGCCCCAAGGGGAAGACTTTCTGAGTGTGTAGTATATAGTGTATGTGTGTTTTATTGAATGCTGCAGTTCACTGAGGGTGCTGCGAAGGAGGTGTTCCTTTTCCCTCACACAAAGAGACCTCAGAGTAGGGTATACTTAGTTATAGGACATGCATATTACAGCCCCTTTAAAAAGGGGGTGCCATCAACTTTTGCCCCATTCAGAAAACTCTTTATTTTACTTACACTTACAACATTCTTGTTCAACCGCAGGCTAATATAAGTATTCCTTGTAACATTTTGCAAAATTTCACTGCTTTCCTATCAGCAGTGTAAGTTTTGGTGAAAATAATTGTGCTATTTTATATATATATATATATATATATATATATATATATATATATATATAGTTATATAGATATATATATAGATATAGATATAGATAGATAGATATGAATATATGTTTATATTATGTTTCATTTAAAAAACTAAATTTGAAACACAAAATGTCAAACACAGAAAATATCAGACTTATTTAATGCAGGGGAACTCAACTGCAGACCCCATATCCCCTTATATATCACCTCTGAGATGACCACAGTGGGGAAAAGGCAAATTCCAGTTTCAAGATTTGTGTTTTTTACATTTTGAATTTTAACATTTTGTTTTTTTTTTCAGTCAAATGGCATGGAACCACACACACACACACACATGTATATATATATATATATATATATATGTATACACACGCGCACACACACACACACACACACACACACACACACACACACACACACACACACACACACACAGTCACAACATGTACTTACAATTGTTAACTGGGTTGTTGTTGAGTTAGTTTGATAGCTATTTTCAGTCACTAGACAGCTTTAGCAAAAACACAAACACAAACTGGATCCATACTACCAAAAGAAGAAGCACCACAGTGTATCCTACTGCCCAAATAAGTCCTGCAAGCACGATGAGTTAACGTACTGTTTATTACAAAAAACAAAAAATCACATAAAGCGCTTTTCATCAGGCCACATAGCCCAACTTCTTCAGATAATTATACAACATAGGCCATACACTATATAGGAAGTGAAAAGGAAGTGAAAAGTCAGCTGGTTCCTGAATCAGCAGGAATCAACTGCTCTTAAAGTGGCAACCACCTTCATTCATTACCTAAAGTATATAGCTTAAACAGTTCTCATCTAACACATTGTTTTAAAGCAATATTTTAAAATAATATTTTAAAATAATAGATAAATAGTGTAAAAGATCAGTGTAAAAAATCTAAAACCAATAATTATCTATTATGAAATATTAAAGCAATTAAAATTAAAATTAACAGTGTATGTGTGTATTTATATTTATGTTTTGTGTTCGAGTATAATAAACCTTAACAGCATGTAAATAAAAACATGTAAGCGAAAAACAGCAAAACCTGACTTAAAAAGCTAGACAGCTTTAATTCAACACCTAAATTGTTACTTTTAATGCAATGTACATTTTAAAAAGGCTAATCAAAGTACTGGGATAAAGTCAAGTATGATGTAATAGCATCACCAGGCAGAAGAGATATCTACAGATCAATAGAGGTATAGACATATACATACAACTTGTCAAGTCTCAGATTATATCCAGTTTCTTATGTGTTTTAAACATGCATGCCAAGAAATTCACCTTGAGAATGAAGCTTGAGAGGTAAATCTAGACATCAGTGTCAAGAACACATAGCTAAAGGTTATAATTGGTGACACAATCATAATTACTTGTAGTGCGTGGTGCTTTATCTGCTCCACAGTCTAAGAGTTACAGAAAAGCAGAAGTATAGGAGTCCAAAGTGTCTTAGCTGCTTTGAAATGTAGTGAAGCACTTAGCTCTGGCAAACAGATAGCAACACATCCCTTGCCATCTTTGCTTAAGAACTGTGGACAAATCCAACAAAGGATCAAAATCAGGGACAGTTTTTAAATATTGTTCTTATTTACTTAAGGATAATATTTAATAGAATAGTAGGTTTTGTATCAATATGTAGTGCCTGAATAATAATAATATTTATGAAATTGTAATGTCTGGCATTATTGACTGACCATATTCCTTAGCAATTTATCAAAAAATGAAAATATATATGAGGGACAGGGCAAAAATGTAAGACAAAGTTAGGGACAGTTGAGAAACCTGAACAGTGGGCAGAAATAAAGCTGCTTTGTCTTCTCTAGCTGTTCTTTGCCAGCCAGAATATCTGCTGTTACGTGCTAGTAAGAGATATGATTGTAACAGAGCTTAACTAGTACAACCTAATCTCACAATAGAGAAGCAAAGAGGTGCCCCCCCCCCCAAAAAAAAAAAAAACACTAGTACAACCTAATCTCACCCTACAGAAGCTGTTAGTAAGTAGCTCAGTTTTGGTACTCCATGCAGTCGAAACATATTCAGACATCAAAACTGTTGTTTTGTTGTACAGTTTCTGATAAGTAAACCCTAACTAGTAGTTTCAAAATTCTTGATCAACACTAATTTGCTAGCAAATAAAAAGTATGGCAGAATGTGTTCTACTACTGTTTACTACATACATTTCAAGATTCTTATTCATAATTACGATGCATTGATATAAATAAAGTGAAATTTAAGTGCATAAACTGAGTTTATCCATCAGATTTAGTAATTTACAGTAAGGGAAATAATGTCAGACCTGAATTTGCTTCTAAAACCAAGCTCATCTACTAATGTAAATAACACCACACCTTGTGGAACGTAAGTTTAGGGAAAAAAGGAATATGAATCATACTACACTCAGAAATATGTGATTAAAGCTAAAATTCTGAATGCAGTGGAAGTAGGGAATGTGAAGACAGCAAACAGGTGGGAGGGGGTGATTCACTGTGGTTTGTATTTTCAACCACAAGTTGATGCAGAAGAAAAGGCAATCGGGATGATAAATTAATGAAGATGTGTATGTTTGTTGGACTACTAGCCCAGACTGCAATTTTAGTACACTACCAATTTTTTCTGTGTATGTATATGATATGCATCTATGCATCTGCAGATTAGGGAATTGGGAGACTTTAAATTTTGTATATTTAGATAATTTAGATACTTATGCTAGTTTCCCCTAGTAAAATTCAGTTTGAAGGTTCATCCATGGAATTGGTTTGAACCCAGTATGACCTATGGTTGACCAGATATTAGGTTTGTCAGAATGTAAGTCATGTCACAGACATGCAGTTTTAATATATTTGGTATGAACATTTTGAAGAGTCATGTGCTACAGAAAGAGACCAATGATACAAACTTCATGTAAACATTCAGGTACTTAGTCAAGACATTGTTTCTCTACTCCTTAAGTTCATACAGAGTCAGACATTGTCCTGTAGTGGGTTGTAGCCCATAGCAAAAGGTTGCATTTGACCCACCAGAGATAACAAGATATGTCCAGTCTTCCTTGGAAATAAGACTATTAATACCAAGGGGAAAACAGTAATTTCATTAAAACAAGCTTAAACACTTATAGTAATAAATCCTTTAAACAGGGTGTTTTCAATCCAGCATCCCAAAGAAGGGCTGACAAAGCACAGTCTAAAACATTGACAGCATTTTTTTATACAATGGGTTTTGACACATGCTAAACTGAGCCCAAACATTTCTATTTCTCAGAGGTTAAGTTTAACAGCATATTTTCTTTAATTAACATATGAACCATGACCCATATTCTTTTTTCTGAATTTACTCAGATTTTACACCCCCCAGCTGTTGCTTGTGTTCCATATATTTTAGCTTTTTGTAGTAAAGTTGGACTTGTTTCAAGCCATTGTGGTTTCTGCAAGGGGTTTATGGATGAAGCACTTCAGGTTCTAATTTGATCTCATGACAGACTTGTGAACAAGCTTTGCATGAGTAAAACACAGGGGAAGAAAAACATTCTGAGTTCAAGTCACAACATGCCAACACCAATTATCACTGTCATCCAAGTTAGTGCTGGTTTAGAATACAAATAAAATCTGAAATTTTACTTTCCTATTAGTTTAGCGTGGAAGGTTGGATTATGACTTTCTGTAACTTGCATGTCCTATACAGCAATTCAAAAATAAAAAGTCAGTTTTCTGTTGAAGTCTGTGCTTCATTATGAGATGATGTCCATTTTTAGGCTTTTATATTTCAGAGTATTTGTGCAGTTGTCAGGTTTAAACATAGTTCACTGTGCTCCAGCCAAAAACTCAACATTTATATCTGGTAACTGAAATGTAATCTCACTTACCCAGTTATCAAATGGACCAAAAATACTTAAGATACTTGGTTACTATTACATCTTTTATTGGGCTATTTGAAAAAAAATGTTACTTAAAAATGACTGTATTAGAAGAAGTTTCAAATATGAAAGTATATATCATATGAAGTTTGATGCAGTGAAAGGTACTTTGTCAAAAAAAAAGTGCCTGTCTTTGAAAACGGTCTCCTTCCTGTACCCTAAGCTACAGTGATCCTTAGCTTTGCTATAGAAATTAAGGTACAGGATGGAAGGAAAAGCTGTGCATGGAGGAAGCATATGGCAATCTTTTTCTTTGTGAAAAGTGGTTAGCTAGATTTTAACAGTTTTCAGGCAATGTGCAGTTCAACATATATTACCTTAAGCAATTTATACAGAACCATCAGTAAATGTTTGAAAGTCTCTTGCTGGTGATCTTTAGGAGTTTCTCTAGGCTGCAGGCCTAAGGAAAAGTGCTTAAGCCTTGCTTGTGTCATAAGGTTTGATGTTCCAACAGACTACCTGCTTCTGTTTTCTTCTGTGACTTATCTGGTAATTAACACAACAGGTCATATGTTTATAGGTTCTTGTTATGCTTGTGGTCAAGGAGACCATTAAGACTCTTAACCATAATATGTGATTAATAGTGAGAGATTAATAATGTCTCCCATTTAAGTATGTTATCCCTGCATATCTCAGGTGAAAAGTTGTGATCATCCATCCAGTCACCCCAATTCCAGCATTTGAGCATCAGCTAGAAACCTGTCATGGCAGCTGTTCTTGTTAAAGTGGTAGTACAGGTTTATGTCTCTAGTGTGTGTGTGTGTGTGTCTGTGTGTGTGTGTGTGTGTGTGTGTGTGTGTGTGTGTGTGTGTGTGTGTGTGTGTGGTAGGCTTAAAAGGAGTTTTATTTAGGTGAAGGTGTTTAAAGATTGTAGGGCTTCTGGTTGTACAGAGGTCTAAACAGATATCACCCCCTTAGGAGCATATACAAAAACTGGCTAGTATGACAGAATTTTAAGCCTGTCAGAATAGATGAAGGTACTAAGGTCCAAAACATTTCTGGGTGAAAAATGTTGAGGTCCCCTCTGCTGCATTAGTTACTTGCTGAAGGAAGCAATGAATTTAACTATGGGCCTAATAAGGAAGGAATAAAGTGGGATTACTTGACCGGACATTGAAGAAAGAGAGAGATAGGGTAGAAGAGTTTTTTAAATTACAGAGACATGACAGTCAAGGTAAAGTTTATTATCAGTACAGATACCCGAGTGTCTGATGCCTGGATCAGATTTAAGTGGAATGTTATCTCTGTGATACATGGCAGAACATGGTGGTAATGATGGATTTAGCATCAAAACTATACTGCTTTTCTTATCAGTGAATGTGAGGCCAGCATTTAAAACAACATGTAGTTGTTTGGTCCAGCCCTTGCTGGAGGATTAAAGTACAAAAATATGATCTGATAACTGCCTCTAGTTTGCAATCATTAGCAGACTTGGTTAGCCATATTCCCTTGATGCCAGCTTCCATGTCAGAGAAGTATATGCCAAACAACTTGAGCCATAAATACTCCCGATAGTATGGATTCTATCAGACAGTCACATGGCTATTCAGTAAACTACATAAGGATTAATTCTGAACTGGGAGAATTTGTCAAAAATTCTAGTGTGGGAGATAGTGTTGAAGGCCTCATCAAGGTCTTCCAAGTATGCAGCATGGGCTATATGCCCTTTGTGCAAGGCCTCAGTAACCCTTTCAAAAAACTTAACCAAGCTAAGCACACATGACCTACCTTTTATGAAGTCAAAGTGGAGTGTATCAAAGGATATAATATCAATTATTTATTTATTGATTGCCTTATTGACATTTGTTTACCAGGAAAATCTGACTTGGTAGGTGCCAGTTTTCACAGAAGGCCTGGAAAATATATATAGTTGAGATATTTATACCAAATTCAACATAATATGAAAACATTGGTTAAGAATGGATTCAAGTTATATGACAATGATTTAATATTTAGAGAAATTGTAGCCAGTACATAGAGAAATCAAATGTAGATTTGTATAATACAACCACAAATTAAAATATGACATGAGAGAAAAGAAGGTTCATGCCATATCTAGAGAGAAACTGACAGAAGTAAGGAAGTGAGTGAAGAAAGAAGATTAAGGAGGTGTATAGTATGAATAAGTACTTGTTTGCATTTAGGGATATATTTAGTCCTGGTGTTGAGCAAGAACATAGCCAGCTTTTGGCTAGGAAGTCTTTCAGAATGGCTTTGAAGGATAAGAGGGAGGCTACTGACCGGATGAGTACAGGTAAGGAGCACCAGAACTTAGCAACATGGTATGAATATAGACAATGCCCAGCAGATGTGATAGGTTTGTGGACAGACAGGAGTTTTGATCACTGGATCATAATGACCAACTGGGAACACAGTAATGTAGAATGTTATTTAGTGTTGGACAAGAAAATGGATGCTGGATAGTTTTATAAGTGGTGCGAAGCTGTGTACATGTTAGTTGATGGGGTAGTTGTAACGAATTTAGGCTTTTTAGTGCTATATATAGTGGTGGGTTCTGAAAGGGGTATTTATTGCAAAGTTAGCAACTTTGTTGTAGCATTGTTGAAGTTTTGATTTTTCTGATTTCTGGAGATTAGTAAGTAAGGCTGGGAGCACCATAAAGAAGTGTGGGGAGGAGTTAAGTAGTGGCAAGTGTTGTTTTAGATGCATTGGTAAGAAAGTTTTTGGCTCTGTAAAATATTTCTAGTTTTTTGATGAGTTTCTGTTATGCAATTTTGTATATGTAGGTTGAATTTAAGATTATCATCCACCATCACCCCTAATAGTTTGCTATGAGAAGTGACTTCAATGGTTGTATTATCGAGAAAGAAGACTTTAAATTTATTTTTTCATGACCAAGAAAGAAGACTTTAAATTTAGTTTTTTCATGATTTAGGGAAAATGATTAGTATTTTTGGGTTGCGCATAAGTTGGGTGGGAAGTTGGCATAACGGTTAAGGTATTTACCTTACAGACATAAGGTGCATGACTTCATTCTCACATGGGATAACTGGCTAGGCTTAAAATGACCCACAAGGTCAGTTAGCCTATTACTATGACCCACAAGGTCAGTTAGCCTAGTACTAATCTGTGAACCTATGAACATAGCCATGTTTCAGTGGCTGTTAAAGCTTCCTAAGTAATTTTTTGGAGTGTACCATTTTGTCAGCTGTGTAAATGAGTGTGGAGTCATCTGCGTACTGTATTAGGGAGGCCTGTTGTGTGGATGTGTGGAGATTGCTAATGAGAATGTAAAAGAGAAGGGGACCAAGGATAGTGCCTTGCAGTACACTGGTGGTGACTTGGAGGTATGGAGAGAGGGTGGAGTGCTATTTTACTGACTGATACCTAGTGGACAGGTAGCTATTGAACCACAGAAGGGTGGGCTGAGAGATACCTAATGAGGACATTTGAAGTAGAAGTTTGCTGTGATAAACTTATATTAGTGTGACAAACCTATATTGTTGTTTACTAGTTAAGTTATAATCCATTTCAGTCAGCAGATAGACCCTTTATGCAAGGGTACCAAAACAGCTGTTTCCCCACCTTAGGGATGTAATCAGTAGAAAGGCACAGGTTGAAGAGTTGAAGAAGGTGTTGTACTAGATGTTTCTCATAAGACTTCTACGGATACTATCTCACAGAACTGGTATTTATTTTTAACATTGGGAAGTCTAGAAAGGACTTGTTTAACAGTGTTTTTTGGGAGGGGAGGGGTGACATGGAATGGGACACAGAGGATAAGGTGCAAGAGAATCTTCCCGCAATTAAATTAGCAAGATCCTTTGGGTCAGAGGAGAAAGTACAATTAGAAATATATTCAGTACAGAAATGTTGTTTACTTCTAGACTTACTAATATCACTGAAGAAGACTTTATGATTGTCTTCTAAACTGGTTGCAAAACCTTGAGTTCATACTCAAACTTGCATTTCCTAACAGTAAAATTGAAGGACTTACCAGCTTTAAATGCATTTTATACAAATAAAGTGGAGATCTTTTATAGAAGACCTGGAACTTTTTTATTTTTGTTATACATACAGGTTACTGATATTTGAGTTCTATCACAAGGGTTTAGTTTTAAAATTGCCATTATGTTTTCATCAGATGACTACAGATGCTTCAATTCATCTGTTTAAAACTGAAGTACAGTACAGAGGAGGAGGAGGCAGCAGTGTCTTGTACATTGTTTGATAGAGAGGTATACCATTTGTGATATTTGGTGGGCCCATGGTTGTTTTCAATACTTGGGTCCTTGCCCACCACCGACCTCCCCTTCCCCACTGCCCTAACCCATTGACCCCTGCCCTAATCCCACCGGCCCAACTTCTTGCCCATAAATAATCATCCTCTGGATTCTTGTATTTGCGATCTTGTCTATGTGATTCTTTTATATCTGTGAGTGACAAAGCAAAATTTGATTGAGCATATTTACTTTAACTCTGAGAAGTCTTGAACATTTTCCCAGCAGGATATTAAATGTCATTTGTAACCGTGACACAGATTTCCAAATTTAAGAATGCCACTAACATAAAAGCACTCATAAAATATTGGAGGCCCATCAATCCTTTTAGTTTTGCTAGGTGTTGTTTTCATTTAACATGAGAGTCTAAAAAATACAATTTAACACATTTATTAAAAATTCAAAATATAAATGAAATAAATTTTAATACAGCAATATTGAAACTGAACTGCACAGCATGTAAACAAAATTATGCAAATAGACAGACAGATAGACTCACATGCACAATGAAATGGGGCAATGCATTTTCTCTTATGAATACATAACAGTCAACTATCTTCCCCGAGACTTGAGCAGGTAAAAGAAATAAAGTGAATTTATTTTCACACTTTAACAAAGATTTTGGGTCAGTTAAAAAGAGTACACTATGTAAACCAAAGTTTAATATACCCTCAAGTAAATGATTCATGTATGCACATGTACTTCAGGAATCAAAAATAAACTAAAAAAACAAAACACAAGTACTAACTTTTTTCAACAGGGACAATGCATATTTTTCTTTAACAATAAACCAACTAGTAGTTTGTAATTGCTCTAACATATACTTGTTTAGCCCATCTTTGGATACTACCATTGCAAATTATAAGGGGAAATAATTAGCATGAGAATGCAACACTTGTTTTCTTAGGATCTCCACAGATTACTAGCCCAGTAAGTACCTGTGAACCTAGTGACCATTTAGTGCAGAAGATTAAAGCAATGAGCTGCTCCCTGTACTTCTCAGTTAAATTTCCTCAGCCTTCATTTTGCCTAGTATATGAGTCTGAGCAAGTCACTTACACAGGTAATATGCTCCCACTTTTAAAGCTGCTGCTGAAAAGGGACTTTTGTGTCCTGTGGATTCACTTGAAAAAATCAATGTATAGAATTCTTCTCTTTGAGAAAAATCTTGATTCTTTCTTTGGATGCTCATAATTTTTAGCTTTGACAACAGAAATGTCAGTGAAAACAAAATGTTAACTTTCTAAACTATTTTAACACTTAATATCTGGCAACTAGTTAGTGAATATGGGTTAAGAGTGTGAGATAGTTCTTGTAGTACAGGGTATGATTCCCTCAGCCTTCATTTATCTACAGTGTGATCTTGTGCAAGTAACATAACCAGTCAGTGCTTTGGGGTAACTGGAAATTTAAGCTAGGGTCCTCAATGGTCCCCTGGAGTATGAAGGTTTTATTCCTGCACTGATAGCCAGCCTGTCTCTATAAAAAAAAAAAAAAAAAAAAACGAGTGCTAAAATATGCCCACAAGTAATTCACAAATACAAATTACAGTTGCGTGTAACAGAGGATTAAGACTATGAGTTTAAACTGCTTCCCTGGCTTCCTGATTCTTATTGTCATAGACTGACTCATTTACTGTCCCATTTTGTGAAGCAGACAGATTTCCAAAGTCACCTCTATACAGGGATATTTGTGTCATGTGGACTTGTTACCCAGCTTAAAAAAATCAATGTATAGAACGGTTTACATACTTCCAGCTTCCCAGTTTTAACCTTACTTTATTATTCATTTCTTACTGTTTTATTTTTGTTTGTGCATTGGGATTCGCTGTCTAGGCATTGCTCTTTTTCTGAAGGGTCCTGGGGAGAAATGTCACTCATATACAAAACAGTGCAGGTGCTTATATCATAAAACATTATACAAGATTTAGTTAATGCAGATTTATATAATTTATACGCACATACACGCATATATGTGTCCTATTAGAAGGATGAAAGCTCACAAGAAAAAAAAAAAAAATCTGCATGCCTCCCACACCTCCTGATAATTATATGTACAAACGCAGAGAACTCACTGCATTGGGAAAAGTAGCAAAACCCCAGTCCTCACTGTACCATGATCCTGTACAATCAAGGTCTTTGTTGTTTGACTGTCCGAGTATTCATCGTTCCTGGTTTGATTTTTTTATGCATGTCTTATGAGCTTTTGTCCTTCTGATATGGAACCATATATCCATCCATACACAACCCCTTCTTCCTATTTTTCACATGGGATCGGGTGTTACCTCAACTGTGATAATGATCTACAGCCATGGTTCATACCTCCAAGTGGCTAGCCCTGTCACAGTTGTAGTTCCAAACCCCACACTTGCATGCACACTCACACCTATTGCCAATTTACCATGTCAATGACTTTGGAATATGGGACATATGTATAGATAGATAATATATAATATATATGTATATACAAATAAAAACAAAAATAAACAATGATGCAATATGTGTCATTTCCCAAAAACGGGTCCCTATCAGTTGATCGAGTTTTCAGAAAAGTGAAATTCATATGGTTGAGACCATATGATTGAGTTTTTGAAAACCCAAAGGTTCTGAATGGAGATCGTAGTACAGTGCAGATCTGGAAATGTAGCCTTTTCCTCACTGTAGTGCAATCTTGGAGTTAGTATATATAATTTGCAGGGGGTGTGGGTGTACATGGGGGCTTGGCACTCTGCAAAAATGTAAAAAAGATAGATTTGTGTGGGGGTTTTTTTCTGTTATTTTTAATGCTTGAGTTTTTGGAAACTCAATATGGTCTCGACCATATGAATTTCGAGTTTCTGAAAAATCAATCATCTGACGGGGACCGCCAAAAACAGAGTACGGAGGGAGCAAACCGAGTAAAAGCTGAATCTGTAGACAGGAGAGTGTTTGTTAGAAAAGTGATTAGTAAAAGATGGAGTTTGAGGTGAAGAGAAAATAGATGAGATCAATATAACAAGTAAAGGGGAAGATGAGACAAATGAGGTAGAGTGAGTGAGAGATCAAAAAAAGATAATGGGGGAAAGGAAGTAAAGGAAAAGAAGTTGAACTTTCTGTTGAAAGTTTAGAGGCAATAGATCTTATTCAGTCTATAGTCAATGTTCGACACACTGAGAGCGCTAAATAGATGTTAGATGAGTTTTTAACTTTTCTTAAAAAAAAATGTAAGTTTGTTTCAGTAGTGATTTGAAGTGAGATGGAGTTCCAGAGCTTGTTAGTCTACACTGCATAAAGGGAGTTTCTTGGTGATTACTGCCTTTGGAAATAAGAAAGTAGCTGAAATGCTGACCTCTAAAGTCACACCAGGAGCATACTGTGTTATTAATTGCTTGAGGGATGGGTTTTTATCCAGGTTATGTAGTAGACTGACTACTATTTTAAGTTGAGAGTACTTAGAATATGGCTTAATTCCTGGAATGCTATGCAGTGATGAGCTTTGTAATGTATGTCAGTACAAAATGTTGCTAATTTTCATAAGGTTTCTAGTTTGTTTATAGATGTTATGTAAATATCAGTTAATAGATGCACTGCATATATAAGACTAAGGAATAAAAGCACTTGTAGATTGTAATTTCACTTGTAGAATAAGGTGAGGTTTAATCCATTCATAACATGCCTCATTTTGATTAATCTTGGCAACAATATAGTTGGTATGATGCTCAAATTGTAGGTGGTTGTCTATGATACCTCCTAATAATTTTACTTAGTTAACTTCTTCTAGGGTTGTGGTATGTTTTGAGGTAATAGCAAGATAGGATTGTTGTGGAAGTTTACTCTTGGGAAAGAATGTTATGGGTTTAGATTTCTTAACATCCAGTATTAGTTTGGAGAATGAAAGCCAAGTTTAATTTTTTGTAAGACAATTTAAGTTTGAATTTAAAACTGCTGAATGCATCTAGAATGAGTAATGAAGGTAGAATCAAATGTACATTGAATTATTCTGCATGCATTGAGAACCTTATACAGATCATTAATGAAGATATTGAATGGGAGAGGTCCCAGAATTGAACACTGTGGAAGATGAACAGAATTGCTTGTAAAAGAAGAGTGCGAGTCTTTCCAGAAGATTGCTTGGGTTTGGTCTGATATGCAACTGGAAAATCAGATAACACACCAATGAATGCACAAAAATGTCAATAAAAACAAAATAATGTTAACTTTCTAAACTATTTCAACAGCTAATGGAGATGAGAACAGAAAGTTACAGCAAAGTACAGGCAATTTATTAGGAAGAAGAAAAGGAAGAAATTCAAAGGCAGAGTTAGATTAATGAATCAGCCCAAAGGTGTTTGTGACACGCGCATGCGCGCGCGCACGCGTGCGCACACACACACACACACACACACTACTGGCTGCCTTAGTCAAGTGACACATGTTTACAGCAAATCATAGCAATTCTTCTATCCTTACTTGAACTGGTGTGTGAGCAATTGTAAGACATACTTTGAGTGCCACCAAGCAAGTGATGCTGTTACTAAGAAGGATGCAAAAGGTCACGCTGAGGGATTTTAAGTCTGAAACTCAAATGTATGTCATTATTTGGTGACTTCAGTCCTCAGACAATCCTAGTGATTTGTCAGTAAACCACACATTTTATGAGAAACAGACCAAAAATATGAGGCACATTTATTTATTTATTTTTATTTATTTCCAGTTTGATTACTGGGGAAGTCCACTGGGCCAGAACGTGCCCATTTTCAGTGAAGGCCCGGGGAGAAAAGCTCCATAAGCAATACGGATACAATTTAAGTTACATAGTCTTGAAGGTAAAAAATGCATGTATAAATGCATTCATACAGTGAGTAAAAAAAAAGCAAATGCATACAGTTTACATAAAAAACATCATTAAGGAAAGTAGAGTTCTGTGAAAATCGGGACAGTTGAGAGGTATGTTATCCATGTTATTCAGATATGACTAGTAGGTTTCCCAGTCATACTTGACATCAGGAGTTCCGTAATTTGGTTGGCAGAGTGTAAAACAAAGTAATGGGGCACCACACTTCACCTACCATTGGCATCTACTACATTCTGAGTGGACAAAGTCAAGCTGACTACTTATTTGCAGACATTGTCTCTGCATACTATTTGACAGAGAAGGTAAGAAGGGAAAGATAATTAGACTCCATCTGTTTAAAGTCAGTCATAGTGAGAGCCAAAACATATAAGTTACTCCCTAGAAGGATTCCAGATGAAGAAATTAAGAAAATGATCTCTAATTACACTCACATTGATAAAAAAATTACCAAGAAATGGACATTTTTTTTACAAAAAATAATATACTACATGCCACGACTAGGCACTAATATGGACAATATTATACTGACAATTGACAACACAAAACATTACATTCCGGTGCAATAGTAGGGAAGACTTCTGGGGTGGACTGATCATTTATTTGATTGGTTTCTGTATTAGCTGAAACAACTAAATATAAATTCTGACAAGAAGCTCCCATTCTTGACTCTCAATTCTCTCATATGATCAGTCAGTGGTTTGGACTGGTGTAGTAATGTAGGCTGCTTGCAGCTACATGAGCTATTACTCCTTTTATCACATGAGAGTTAGACAACTCTCTGTACTGTAATTACTGCTCTGAGTGTCACATGAGGGCTCCAATTCCACATAGCCGAGTCACCAACCATCTATGAATCTGTATTCTCTTGTGTGTCAGTCAACATGGACACGAGGCACAGCAGTGCAGACAAATTTTACAAAGTGCAAATGACCTAGACTTACATGCCAGCCAGCCTAATAGGCTCCCCAAGACATGGGCAATAGCAGTTGCCTAAAATGCCCCATTATACTTATCTATTGTTTTTGATTATGAATAAGATCAATAAGTAGTGATTGCTTTTGGAGTACTCCCTGAAAACACAGGTGCTATTAGGAGTCATGAAGCAGGTTTTAAATGAGCAGGTCACAGTGAGTTGATCAGCTTTGACTACAAAGGGGATAACAAAAGGATGGCTCAACTGAAGATACTTTAATGAGAACAAGATAAAGAAGACTGACTGGTGGGCAGGAGGGTAAATTAGTCATGCGTATTAGTATTTATGAAGTTTGAAAAATCTCTGGGCATTGCTGTTGTTGTTATTGTTGTTGTTCATAGTATACTTTTGCCACTTTATCTGTGGATAGTTGATATCACCCATAATAAATATATTTGGTTAGATGGTTAACTATTCTAACTAGTTAATGCATTCTGTGTGCTTTGAAGGGATCACAGATGGGGTTTTATAACTGACTATAATGGAATAACTAATTTTAGTGAGAATTAATAGGACTTCAACCAGTTCCAAATTTATCATATCCAATCTGATAAGAGATAATGGGGTTATGAATAAATATAGACAGTACCTTCCAATGATGGTGGATCTGAATGCACAATAATCAATGTAACTTGGGTAAGAAATACTGTTATAACTAAAGAATCAATGTTGATGTCTTTAAGGGTAAGCAGGGGCTCAAGTTCAAATATTTTGTGGTTTAGCCTTCTGTTATTTTGCAGTGCTACCGTGATATTATATGGATGAAAATTTGTTAATTCTGGATGTTCACCAGGTGAACTCTTCCTACAAAACCCCCTAAGGCTATAAAAAATTTTTAGCCAGTATGGGAAAACTAAGGAATGAGAGGTACAGGCAGTGGCGGCTGGTGACTTCAAATCAAAGGGGGGCTGCAGGAGACAGATGAATGGGTGGGGCCAATGGGAAATGGACGTGGCCAACTAGAAAGGGGCAGAGCTGTGCTCAAAACCACAAAACTGGGACTTTAATTAAATACGCTGCCCTGGGTGCCAAACCGTCATTATGAGAGTCCAATCAAGAGAAAATGAAGTGGAGAACAAAAAAAAATATTTCAATGCATTGGCTACATGACAGCTTACTTAATATGTAGCTGGAAACAAAAAGCTTGTGAAGCATGAAAAAATAAATTACTTTTTAAATACATTACTGGAATACCAGTCAAACTAAAGTATAAAAAAACAAGCAGCGCTCAGCTCAAACCACTTCTCCTTGCACTGCAGTTGTAATTACAATTTATATTCATCTTTATAGAATTAACATGCTGAAAGTAGCAATCTCTGTAATACAGATTACCCCCACTTGTAAAAATGTTTCTTATCCAAAAAAGACCTGCTGTTGTGCTGCCTGACAACTATCTACTTGTTTCGTGGGGAAAACATGATCAAAGTAAAAAATGAACAGCAAACAAGAAACAAGCTCGAGATAAATGGACCACACATGATCGATTGGCATTCTGTTTAGTTTACAGGTAAAACCTGCAAAGATGACTGCAAGTCTCCAACAAATGTAATGAGACTCTGAAAATACTGTAAGCCTGTCCTTTATTACAAATATTGTCATATGCATTTCAATACCTAAGGCTTATACGTTATCTAGCTATGTAAATATTCTCTGCATAGCAACAACAAAAAGGCTTTCAATGTTGACAATTCTTTAACAGTATGCTTATTAAAGCTTACTTGCATCTTACAATCCCAGACAAGCTTACCTGATGGTCATTAGAGCATTGCTACTTAAACACAGAGAAACATGCACTGCAACAACATGCATTTTCTGAATAATAAGAACCATAAATCAACAGTATAAAAAATATGACAGAAAACCAGAACATTTTGCAAAATCAAGGATAGATGAAAAGCCACTGTAGTACTTGTGTCTACCTTGGATGGGGGATACTTTGCACACTTACACTGCATAACTGCTCCTTGCCTTGTTTGGACACATCCAGAGTCACTACATGGGGGAGTGGGGTACAACAAGTTTGTCACAATTTGAAATGTCTCTGGCTGACGGTGATAGACCTCACATATTTGTCATATCTCTCAACCTCAGAGCAAGAAATCTGGAAAAAGCCATAAATAGAAGTGGGACAAAGGCCCAAAAATAAGGACAATTTTTAAATATTGCTCTTATAAACTTATAAAGATAATAGAATAGTAGGTCTTGCATTAGTATGAATTGTCTGAAGGGTATGAAATCTGAATCTCAAATGTCTGTCATTATTTTCTAACTTCAGTCTTTAATGATTTGCCACTAATGTGCCAGAAAACCACAACTGTATGAAAAACAGATCAAAAAGGTAATGCAAAAATATAAAGTACCCACACAATACAGCTGTGAACCTGTCAAAAAAGGGACACTTTTTTTAATATTAGTACTAAGCTGAGCAGCTGACAAAATAAGAGAATCTACATTCATTTCTAAAATAAAAGTAATCTGTAACTCTGATCATTACAATTATTTATTAATTGTAAACCCTCCATGTTTCTTCCAAAATTGCCATTTTGCATAGGGTTTGTTAGGGGGAGAGCAACATTTTTAGCCAAAATTGGGGAGAGTTGAGAGGTTTGGATATACCTAATTCTATAAAACAATTTATTTGCGCATACCTCTCAACCTCTCAATGCAGATAATCTAGACAAGGCCAAATATATTGAGGGAACAAGCAAACAGTACTAAAAGTTGCTCTTGTATAAACTTAGACAGTTGATAGAATATACAAAACAGGAACACAATCACTGTACGTTTGAAAAGCTCTTTTAATTCTGGTACCTCGGCCTTCGCCTTCTCCTGGAATACAATTTACAAAGTCAAACACCACCCTTTTTAAATTACATCTAATTGAATTATTAGTGCACCATCCCTTTTTCCATAATTTAATTCCCTTCATTATTAACACAACCAAGTAACTTGCATCTAAAAAAACATTTTCCATCCTTCAGAGGGATTTGTATTTTGTGTGTTGGGCAGGCCCAATGTATTTGGAAATGAAGCTGCATTTCGTGAAAAATTGTTACAAATGAAATCTAGATTTATTCTCAATTACAAAACCTTGTTTCCAAATGGAATGAATATGGAAGTTTAAACTTATATTTTTTCCACATATCTCTCAGAAATGATGTTTATTGAAGGAATTCAGTGAAAAATAAAAACATATGTAGAATGTATTATGCAACAATAATAATATTTGTTTTAAATAATTAGAATATTCATAAATGTGATGATCCATCAGCATTATTTATATAAAAGTATTTATTTAAGAATATCAAAGATTTTGCACATGAATGTAAATATATTCATATAAAATGTGTTTATACATATTCAATGAAGTCAGAAACAATGCAAGTGAGTGAAGTTGGAAAATGTTTTTTTAGATGCAAGTTACTTGGTTGTGTTAATAATGAAGGGAATTAAATTATGGAAAAAGGGATGGTGCACTAATAATTCAATTAGATGTAATTTAAAAAGGGTGATGTTTGACTTTGTAAATTGTATTCCAGGAGAAGGCGAAGGCCGAGGTACCAGAATTAAAAGAGCTTTTCAAACGTACAGTGATTGTGTTCCTGTTTTGTATATTTAGTGACTTTGGAGCATTGAAGGAGTGGAGGTGCTGTATTTTGTACAGTTGATAGAATAACAGGTCTTGCTTTAGCATACATTTTTCTGAAGAATATGAAGTCTGAAACTCAATGTCTGTCATTATTAAGTCACTTCAATCCTAAATGATTTGCCAAAAAAACACAAATTTTATGAGGAACAAACCAAAAATAAGAAGCAAAAATGATTCATTCTGCGAAAATCTGGACAGTTGAGAGGTATAGTTCAGCCGGGAGAATTGTGCGGCAGAAATCCTACATGACGCACTTAGCTCTCTAGGTGTGGACAATAAGTGCCCCTCCAAAAAAAACAAAGATCTAAGAGAAGTGATTGCTTCAATCTGGCTTAATCACTTTCAGTAGCATTCAGACTCAGTGAAAATGTTCAGTAACAATAAAAGTTTGTGCTTGTAGACAGTTGATTTAACTGGTTCCTAATCGAACAAATCCAACCAAGAACTGGGAGGGGGCGTACCTGAGCTGATCAGACAATCAATAAACACCTTCCTGAGTTAAATTATATTCCTTGTATAATACAGTACAGATTTTAGCGGGCATTTTAAATTTATTATTTTGAACATTTTTCCAGTAAACAATGAAACAAAATGCATGCACCAATAATGACAAAACTGCCCAATTTAGAACATTTCCATCATAAAAGTCTACTCAAACTTCTACAATCCACCAGTGTCAATAAATATGCACAATCTCTGCAGAAGTAAAGTCATCTAAATAATTCCACATTAAATAGATCTGTAACAAATGAAGATGTTGCTGCTAGCAAACAACTTTATATTTCATTGTTTCATCTACAAATAAAGTGCCTGTTGCCCTTGAAGAATAAATTGCATATGTTACAATAAAAAAATGATAAGCTAGCAATATTGCAATAAGGAATGGATGGCAAACTGATAACAGGTTCATAGTTACATTATATCTCCATCAAATAGGACATTCTCAGGACTGCAGCATCCACCCCCTTTAAAACTACAACACAGTACAGTATCAGCAATGCATCTACATATGGTGGGAATAGAACCCACAGCCTTCTGCATCAAAAGCAAGTACACTACCTGTTGTGCTATTAACAATGCAAGTAGACTCACTTTAAGCAGCACTAAACTTCTCTTCAAGCTCTCAGCTCTTTGTAAAATCCACCTGACACTCAACTGTATCTCTCAACTTTGCAGCACAAGAATTCTGGAAAAAAACAAAATTTATTTGGGGGGAGGGAGACAAAAGCCCAAAAAACAGAGACACATTTTAAACATTGCTTGTATAATCTTGGAAAGTTGCTAGAATAAAATGTTTTGTTACCACAATGCAGTTTATCGCCAAGTCATGAACCCAGGATCCTATGCACTACAGTCAAAGCAACATACCACTATGCCATATAAGCTGTTTCTTGAAAGAAACAAAGACTGAAACTTAAATGGCTATCATTTAGTGAATATAGTTCTCACCATAGCTCTTAACCTTTTAGCACAAAACACTTAGACAAAGCCAATAATGGAGGAATACAGCCCCCAAACATATTCAGTGAATTCAGTTCTCAGTTCTCATCATAGCTCTCAACCTCTTAGCACAAAAAACCTGGACAAAGCCAATAATGGGGGAATACAGCCCCAAAAATAGGAACAATTTTCAAATATTGATCTTATAAACTTAGAAAATTGCTAGAAAAAAGGTTTTGTGCAGTGTTACCAATGTATTTTCTGAATAATATGAAGTCTGAAATTCAAATGCCTATCATCATATTCAGAACAAACACATGAGGCAAAAATCTCCAGTGGTGGTGGGTAGAGAATTCAGGCTCTTGCTACCTGTATCCAAGGTACAGGGTTTGAGCCTGGATAACTCTAGGAATATATTTCAGAAATATTGAATTGGGCATCACACACACCACCCCTATGCCACAGATCGAGAGTGTTGTAGATATTCCCTACTATGCTTGCTTTTCAGCTGTCCTGAGTTTGGTTCCAATGCAGTCTGAACTTCTGAATTAATTACAGCATCAGCATATATATTCCTTGGTTGAGTCCAAACAGTCTGAATCTGCCGCCATAACTCCCTTGCAGTAGCACTCAGTACAAGAGTGCGTGTGTGCCAGGAGTGGGAGCCAGCTAATCAGATATGAGCTGGGAGTACTGGGGAGCCAATCAGTTATGTAGACTGCAGACATTGCAGTCCATTCCCCTTGCAGTCTATGTGGTTACAAACTGCATAGGCTTCTGGAGCATCTACACTAATTTTCCTTGTTTTTGTAATCTGGACTGGTTAGACGGCAGTCTGGATAGGAAAGCACATAAGGAAAAGCACACATCTGCAGAACTTGCAGGACTTGCAGCTAGTTTTCTGTTGTTTTCATTTTACAGCTGGGGGGGGGCTGCAGTCCTGCAGTCCAATAGCACAAGCTGCGCCTGGGAACAGGCCATCCCTATCAAGGAGTGGGTGTAAGAGGTGAGGTAATGTTGACACACAGTTTATGCACCCTAGAATGACATAATTTTATTAGACAATAAATAGAGCTAATTATTTTATCATTAAAGTTAGGCATTGGTTTTGGTGACTGTAGAATGCTACTCAATACAGGATGTTGCCTTCTTTGAAGATATGAAGATAGAGTTCAAAAATATCTTTCTGCATTTCCCTCAGTTTGTAATATCTAAAATGCAACATTGTCTGAAATTTTGAAAACAAATAATTTCAAAGTCAGTTTCTTTTCAGTGTGGCTGTACCTCCTACATCCCAGACTCTTATTTATGGTACCACTGAAGCTCCTGCACCCCAGTGGAAGGGACAAATCTGCAAAATTTCAGGACTGAACGTTTTTTGGTCCTCAGAATTAAACTTAGAAATATTATATTATTTCATTGGCTTGAGATCACCTGTCCATCCCACCAACACAGACTCACTCAGTGGACTACAGGATTGGGACACAGATGAAGTCCACTGCAGAGCTGTCCTGCCAGTGGAGGTTGAATGCCATGGCTGTTGACTGACCAGGGAGTGGCAGATTATCATACACACTCTGAGGGAAGCGAGGACTGTGTACCACATGATGACCTCATATACAGCCAGCCCTGGTACACACCCTACCCCAACCTCAGACAACACTGCAATCATGGGCAGTGACAGAAGCACTGGCAATCATCAACACAGAGGCAAAGATGGAAGGTGTGTGCATCATCACAGAGATCATTAGACTGAATATTTGTGTGCCCCAGGACTCCATGACTTACAGTGCTGCTGGCACAGATGTGTGACATCCTCACAAAAGTCATGCAGCACAGCATTCAAGTACATTCTGGACTGGGCTTGCACCAGCGTGTGCCTAAATGATAGTCCTGCTCATTTGCTGACTGATCATGCGTGCCTCCAGCATGTCAGGGAGAAAATGTTATATGTGACGGTCAGATACGCTTGTGAAGCTCTGCAGCAATGGATATGCCCACACCATATGCAATGCACTCATCTGCCACAACTGCAACAGCAGGAGCATTACTGCAGCTTTAGGTCACAGGGGACCCCACCTGCTCCTATACTGGGTATGGTGAACACTTAGACTGTGAAGCCTCAGTTTCATCGGTGAATAAAGCCACCTCTTCTCCCTGTACAGCAGGTAGATGTCCTCTTAGAGTGGGGCAATTCTGTCCCTGTATCAACTGTGACTTAATAATATGTATCTTGTCATCATCAGCAGCAGCCCTTGTGTGGAAGCCATAAGCAACCTGCTATCATTCCCCAGCCTCTCCAGATATCACCTGTAGTGTTCTGTCCTGTGAATACATAGCAAAGGATATACTGCAGTGAGTTCTGCAGAGACAGTTCCAATAGTAGTAGGAGCAATGGGACTTATAAAAAAGAATCTACAGTCCTATTTAGATATGCTACCAATCCATGTAACCTCATACGAACTGTAGAAGGAGTCAATACTGGGCACATTGTGGGTGCTGCAAAGAGCACTTCTGGCTGACATCAAAGATAGAAACAATACCAATTTCATGAACTTTAATCATACTTTGACTTAGGAATTGGTCCATTCCTGTCATGGTATTAGAAACCCCAAAAACTTGGAGAAATTAAAAAAGTGAGCATTATAGATATAGTATATACCATAATAAGAGGAACTGGAGGAAGGACAGCATTATCCTATGATATAATGAAAATGTACTGTAATATAGTACAAACAGTATTACGTAAAATTCTGAAAGGATATGATTTTGGAGTAAATATTTTTGATGTATTAAAATTATATATCAAGCAGCAAAAGTAATTCATTTAATAAATAGGCTAAGCAAATACTAATAAGGATGTCCAGTGTCAGGTTTTATATGGATAACTGAAGAATTATGTGATTGTTAATATTAAACAGAAAAATGGGACATGACAATGGAAATATATATCAATTCATCTTTGCTACACTATTAATATTAGTAATGTTAATTTAGTATCATACAGAGAGAATATTATTATAGAATAGTTTTAAAAAGTAGGCTACAGTTGTGGATTGAGGAATGTAAAGAGTTGGTAGAAAAAGAAACATGAGGGAAAATTTACAAAAAGAAAAAGAAATTAATTGTTGAACACATCAGTTGATAGTGACCACAGAAAGAGGCCAGAAAAGACCAACAGGAAAAATGGAAGAAATAATCTAGAGCAAGAAATCGTATTGCATGCTAGTCAAGAAAAAGTCCTTTTATAAAATTCAGAAATACAAAGGACTGGTTACAAGAGCTTCTCAGATTTGATTCTAAGCTGGGGTAACTTCTGTGTGGAACCTGCATATCCTCTTTGTGTTTGTGTGGGTTTCTTCTGGGTAATCTGGTTTCCTCCCACATTTCTAAGACATGCAGGGAGATGAACCAGGGGATTTCAAACTGACCATAGGTGTGAGTGCTTGAGTGTGTGATACCTGCCACCTACTTTAACATCCCCCTTGTAGCAAGACTGTCAGTAGGGTTCATCTAGGAGTGAGATGAGACTTGCAACAGTGTAAGCGAGTCAGATATTTAGGGAAGTATTAGCAATTACAGAGAATCTGTGAAAATAAATTTTTTGTGCTCTCTTGGGGTTCGATGTTAAACCCAATTAAAAGAAGAGCAACTTAATAGGAAACAGAATGACAGATAAGTGCATTGAAACACCATATTGCCTTATGCAGCCTTTCATTTATAATATATTCTAAAACAAATGCAAAAAAGAAGGACAAGATATCTTTAAAACTTTAATGCCAAGAAAGGAGAGAGAGAGAATAAATAGCATGTGAGAGAGTCGGGGCTGGCATAATGGTTAAGGTGTTTACCTCCGAGGTACAACGTTTGATTCTCATCTTTCGGGGAAACTGGCTAGGCTTAAAATGGTCCACAGCGGCAGATAGCTTTGTACTAATCTATGAACTTATGCAATATTAAAGCAGAGGGATGGCATGAATTAAGCAAGATTAAAGCTTGAAAAATAAATACACATTCTAAATACAGTATTTACAAAGAATGGTATAGCAGTGCTGTGCTTCACATTTCCTAGGTATAGATTAGAAAGAACTGAAGCATTATTACCTGGCTGGCTTTTAAGATGAGAATGAAAGGCATAAAAAAAAAATATAAAGCTTAAAGGCATTATGAAACGGCAAAAAGCCTAGCAGTTAGTACACTTAGTACGTTTCCGAACTATTATTGATCTGGCTCATATAGCCAAAGGTATAGGGTTTGATTCCTTCTTCTTCCATTTAAGCACTGTATGACCAAATAAGTTAAACCAGTGTTCCCAGGTCACCCCAAAACAGAACCATTCTGTTCAGTGGGCTTACCTTGTTAACAAATGTATAAAATAAAAAGAAAATAGCGCTTTTTAAACACAAACTTTTATTGTGTTGTTTCTAGATCATGTAAAAGGGAATATCTGTGGGAATGATGTAAATAAGTATGAGATAACTTATTCATCAGGACACTTCCCAGTCATAATCAAAGTAAAATCCAAATGTGTGAAGACAACAATGATAAAGGTACAGTACAACACTGAAATGAAGGTAACATATATACAGCAGAGCGAACAAGAAGGTACATTCAAAGTGAGCTGTATGACTTAGTGACTGTTGCCACTTTTAGTAATTGTTCTCATGGGTTAAACATACAACGACTATGGATTTGTGCTGTTTTTGTACTTTTCTGTGCACAATTAACAGAACGCAAGATACCTGTAAATTAGAGTCTATGTTGTTGTTTGTCTTTTCGGCTTTTCCCGGTTAGGGGTTGCCACAGCGGAACTCCGGTCCGCTAATGATTGGCAGTCAATTTTTATGGTGCCGAGTTGCAGCCCGACGCCTAACCTTCAGCGGAGAGTCTATAATGGTATTAATTCTACAGTAACAGCCCCTGCATGAAAAACACTTCATTAAAAATAAAAAAGCAGTGGAGATGACTTGTGAAATGCTAAGGCTTTCTTAAGAAGCACCACCAAGAGAGTCAAGGTATGACTCCGCACAACGTTTTTATTTATTGTTCTGCAAATAATACATTCGGCAAAAAGCATTTTCATTCAATCATTCATGAACTTTATCAGAATTCAAAAAAAAAAAAAAAAGGTGGGATTGGTATGATGGTTAAGGTCTTTTCCTCAAAGTTGCATAATTCAGGGTTTGATTTTGACTTCTGGTTATTGACTAGACTTGTAACCGTTAGCAGACTGATAGCTTAATACTTATTGGAGGGTTGGCCAAATGGTTAAGGTGTTTACGTCATAAACACAAGGTACAAGGTTTAATTCTCACCTTTGAGAAACTGACAACTAGGCTTATAATGGCTCAGAAGGGCACGTAACCCGTTACTAAACTATGAACTTCAAATAATCAAGAACAACCTCACTTAAAACAACACACACAATAATCATTAACCAATTAAATCCATGTGAAACTATAACTTTAAATAAAACATGCAAAAATAGTTTAACTTTCATTTGCAAAATTGCATTCAAAACATGTTGATTAACCGTGCTAAGGATTACAAGAAGGATATGAATTTTGCTTACAGAAGCTACATTAGTGTTTCTGTGCTGAATGTAACTGTATGAATGCATTGTGTTTTGTTAAGATGGGATTGGTGTAGTGATATGGCAGAAAAAGAAGCAGAGTAAAATATGGGATGGTCATATTTTAGGTAAAGAAGCTGGTCTTATATGTACTTGGTTAGAATCCTGACTGAAGAATAAGGTGTATACATACAACTGGGTACAAATGCTGTTATAAAGATAATCTAGATAGTGTGCGATTAAACTGCTTGGCCAAGGCTCAAGTTAGTTTCTAACATGTCTGCACTGCTTGATTGTTTTGGTTTTAGCTTACTATGGTTGTCAGGAAAGCATCATTTAGGTGAACAGTACGCACTGTACTAACAGTGCCCTAAAACACCATTTATATGATAGTCAATGGACCTGAATCAAAGATGAATTTTATCTTCACTGAGTTCTTCGGCTACAGTGTGAAGTAAATAAGAAAACATCCCATGTGCATTTGTACATTTATACATGTGAACAAAAAAGCATCTTAGTAATAACTAGACAAAGTTACCAGGTAGAACACTCAATCAGAAAGCAATCTACAAATGCTAAGTACAAGTACATCCTGTCACAACCATACTCCACTCTTCACTAAGAACACCGGTTGACAGCAGCTTCACAGCAATGTTATCTCAGCACTTCGTATAATGGTTACTGACTGACTAGATTGTGAAGGATTCATTAAAGATTAGCACAAATTCAAGTTTGCACTAGAGGGAGTAACGTCTGTTTTACAGTGGGTCATGTTTACATGGTAATTTTTTTTCTGGTACCACAAGTAACTGCTAAATGATAATAAAAAAATAAAAAAAAAAAAAGAAAGAAAAAGCATTCAGAAAAGATTTAGACATATACAGTCCTGGAAAGTTGGCACCCTATTATTGCAATGGACATCAAAGCATGTACGGGTTATATAGCAACAAGTTAAAAATAAATGTTTCATAAATATTGAATTTATTGTACTGTATTACCCACGGTTCTGCACCAAGTATTTCTCTTTCTGAAACAGGTGAATAGATAATAAACACACATGAATTATATACGTCTCTTTCTGGCTGATTTTGCTGTGTTTTAGGGAATCCTAAAGCACTATACATAGATTTTTTTTACACCAGTATTCTCTGTAATCAATCCATCCAAAACCCCTTTTCCCATTTTTGTACATGGGGTCAGGGTGTCACTTCAACAGTGAAAATCATCTACAGCCAAGGTTCACACAACAGGGTGGCTACCCCTGTTGCAGTTGTTCTACCATACCACATTCATGCATATACACTCACACCTACAGCCTATTTACAGTGTCCAGTCAACCTACTGCATGTCTTTGGAAAGTGGAAGGAAATAGGAGCACCCAGAAAAAACCCACAAGAACACAGGAAGGACGTGCAGAGTCTGCACAGAAGGTGGCCTATCCTAGAATACATCCAGGGAATCTTTTGCTGTGATGTGACAGTGCTACCTGCTGTACCACTGTACTGTTGTACTAGAAGGGAACACAGGAGCTAATCAAACTGAGTTACTGGTTTCAGTCTCAGGATTCTTATAAAACCCCACGAGGATCCACATCTCAGGAGTATTCTCCATGATGTATTAATCTGTCACATGAGTGTGCTCACACTGCAAAATTTTTCCTTTACAGCTTACTTGTTAAGGTTAAATATAGTGCAATATGTAAACAAAAAGTGTCTGCCAGAGAAACCAACATTCTGGCTTTGCCAAGGCAATAATATGGAAAAGCTTGCTTTACTGTTCAGACTTTAAATCAATATGCATTTAATTAGATGTGCTTCATTCCTTTATTCTGCACCCCATTTTTAACAGTTTCCAAAATTCAGAGCACAAGCCAGAAATATGTTTTCACATTCGAAATAGTAAAAAAATACTGAATTACAGGGAAATAGCTTAACGTTCACCACCTACAGGGCCTATTACCATTCCAGGGGATTGTGTAAGTCCAATTATTACTGATACGTTCGTTAACAAGGCTCTATCTAAAGCTAAAAACACTGCATCCATGGGACCAGATGGTGTCCCAGGCTGTGTCATACGTGAGCTCCAAAAGGAATTAACCCCGCATCTTAATACCCTGTTCAGTCTCAGCCTCTCCACAGGATATGTGCCCATAGAATGGCGCACGGCAACGGTGGTCCCGCTACACAAGGGTGGGGCCACAACTGACCCTGGGAACTACCAACCAATAAGCCTGACCAGTCTGATCTGTAAGGCTATGGAGTGAATCATTATGGAACTCATAAATGGAGAGATTGGGAACCTCCAGTCACTGGACCCCACACAGTTCGGCTTCGCCAAGGGCAGATCATGCCTCCTGAACCTGGTGGATTTCTTTGAGACAGTTACTCAGGCTATCGATAAAGGAAAGGAGGTACACACGGCTTACCTTGACCTTGCTAAAGCATTTGACACCATTCCCCATTCAGGTATTATTGATAAGCTCACCAGCCTGGGCATAAACCCTTACGTCACAAGATGGATCGCAAACTGGCTCTCAGACAGATCCCATAAAATAAGAGTAGCGGGATCTATGTCCGAATCCAGACCAGTAATGAGTGGTGTGCCTCAGGGCTCTGTCCTGTGGCCCCTCCTGTTTGGCATATACTTCTCAGAAGTACAGGCAAGCACGGAAGGGCTGTGGCTGACTAAGTTTGTGGATGACTGCAAACTGGGTGCTATAATAGAGTCTCCGGCCGACATGGAGATCCTCCAGAAGGGCCTAAATGAGACTGATGCATGGTGTCAAAGCCATGGTCTCAAGCTAAATGCAAAAAAATGTATAGTAATCCCCTTTGGAAAAAACAGAGTACCCGCAAACTACAACATAGGAGGTAATCCCTTGAAATCTGACAAAGAAATAAGGGATCTAGGGACCCAAGTAGATAGTCAGCTTTCCTTTGATAACCATGCTGCCAAAGTGGTTAGAAAATCCTTCTATGTGACCCATCTGATCACGAAAGGGTTTGCATCAAAATCTAAGGATGTAATGGTGCCCCTCTACTCTTCCCTCATCAGACCCATTATTGAGTACAATGCACCAATTGGAATGTACCTGGCTAGACATCTCCAGCAGCTGGAGAGACCACAGAGGCACCTAACCAAGAGGATCACTGGCCTCAAACAGTTGCCCTATGCAGCACAATTGAAAAAGCTAAGACTGTTCTCTGTTGCATACCACTTTCTCAGAGGCGATCTCTGTCTAACGTACAGAGCCATGTCCAACCCAGAATTGTTGAACATGCTCCATCTTAGCAAAACCAAATCTGCTCGAGCTACACACTCTAGGGATATAAACCTCAACACAACAATGAATAGAACATGCTGGAGGGATAGATTCCCTTCGCAGAGACTTCCCTTACTATGGAACAGGGTCCCAATCTACATAAGACAGAGCCGCTCACTATCACTCTTCAAGAGGAACCTTGATGAGTGGATGGGTAACAGAAAGTTCACACCGGGGATCACACCAACAGCACTACTAGATAGGGCCAAGGGTACTAGCTGCTAGTACAAGGGTCTAGGGAACTACTAATGGGGCGGTGAATACCGCACAACCTGGCTGGGCTAATATATGCCTTCGGGCAGATAGCCCAGTACCAACCTATGAACGTGCTGCCTGTTCCATCTCACCACACAAATACACATCAAGAATAATGAAAATTTAGGACAGGATATCATACGGATATCTACACTAATTAGTAGCATACGAATATCAGCCTATGCATACCTTGTACAATAACATTTTAAACATAAGCTAGGTGTTTCATTTCATCACAGCAGCTTACAGCATTTCTGGAAGTATTATATCACTCTTTACATCTTACTTCAATATACCATGTTATACGGTTGCACAAAAAATGGAAAAAGACCTAGGGCTCCTCTGTCTGGTCATATACAAAAGAAAGCTTGCTCTTCACTTTTTTAAGCACATTTCTGAAACAGTCACATGGAAACTGTGCACGTCCTATTTTAGTACAGTTCAAATAAAGTCTGGTTTTACAATAATCTTGGCTGTAATAATGAGAGATTAAGTGGTGTGTTCATACTGCATGCATAATTTTGATTTTGATTGTGACACAGGGCACATACTGGATGCATGACAGTCTTTGATTGTGACACAGGCGAGTTCTGAACATGTGGCCTTCAAGTATGCATTATGCTCCCTAATGAAATGTTGGCACTCGAAATGTCGAGTGTCAAAAAGCTATAAAAAAGACCAAAAACCTGCAAAAGAGTGACTCTCAAAAATCACGATTCTCCTTCAAACTTCTTTTTGCAAGGAGGTAAGCCAACCCTGCACCCCCATGTGTGGAGCAAGCCCCCCTGACTATAAGGAAATATTCCAAAAATGGCCATCTTGGACTTAGTATATGTAACTCTAATGTTTTAGCCATTCAATCTGCCTGTTTCAGGACTTGTCTAGCAGGTCCCGACATTTCAAATTTTACCCTGCATTACACCTACTAAAATGCAATATATTATTTTATGTTAAGAAATTCACTTTTCGAATAGTATGAAAAAGTTCACTGAATGAAAAATAACTAAAATGTTAAAATATTTCCCAATTTTCTATTGACATACAGTAAGCTCAAATGATTACTTGGAAAGGAAACCTAGAAACTACAGGTATTTTGCTGTGGAATTTGGAAACATCAAAAGTAAAAAGAAAATTCTGCATGACAACTGTTTTTCCATAAATAAACACTAATAATTCTCAGAGGACATAAACTGCATTATTTGTCACTTTATTTGATTTAAGTATAAATAAATACATCTATTTCTGACTGTCATACTCAAGAGGTAATGGGTGTGACACGCTGTCAGAATTACTGCACTCTTCATTGGGGTGATTTATCCTCCTTCTAACCTCAGTTCCCTAGCCCAGAAGAAAAATCCCTACCCTGGCCATGATAATGATGTCCATTTTTGTGCACCTGAGAAAGTCATATGGGACCGAGACAGAAGGTCAGTGGTTAGAGACACAAGCCAACAAAATTAAACATTTTTTACATGTATACAAAAAGGAAGGAGGTGGGTGATCACTGCCATGTTTAGCTTTTGTGGCATAACAGCAATACTCTGCCTCATCCCTGGCATTGCTTATCCTCTCCAGCAATTATCTGCACTTGAATGCATGCATCACATCTAACCGTGAGATGTTCTTGTTGCCTGTCCATGAACAGCATATATTAGTAGAGGGAGATCAGAACTCCTCCCTGTTGATCTGTTTAATGGACAAATGACAAAAGAGTGTTCTTTCATTTGTAACTTAGACTGAACTATGTGTCTGGGCTGAAAAAAATATTGGATAACATGATGAAGAATCCTGCCGTCAGATTCAGATTATTATTCTTCCTTAACATGAATCATTTTATTCCTTTCTCCGTAGTGCCTACCACTAGTCTATTCTCCATCCTCTTGTGTATATCACAGTTCAGGCATAGGATTTGAATGTAGAAATGCAAAATGTACAATATTACACCACCTCATTAATGCTAAGGATGGAATATTTTTCAGACTGTGAATCAAATAAAAATAAATCTTTTGAAACATATTTCAGAATCATCATTAATATGCTATACCTGTAGGGATTAAGTACTATATAATAAGCCACACAAACATTTCCTGAGTTCCACTGAAAGGTGGCAGGAATGTTTTTATAGTTTTGCATGTCTCCTGTCTACTTTTCAGACATTGCCTATTAAATATTTTCACTCGTTATTTGTTTAGTTTAATGAATACTCTAATTTCCCTCTCAGCCTCTGTCTATTAAAATTCTGTTATTAGCAAATGATGCTGTAATTATAAGACATAGTACTAGCATTATCAGGAAAAGCCATTAAATAAAATGATACACATTGTTAGAGTATTGAAGCAAACTGGTCAAAACAGGTCTTAGAACAAAACTGTCAGCAGAGTAGAAACAAAACATTAATTAAGAATTAAGCTACTTCCAGTCTAAACAAGTATTAGTCAAACTACATAACATGTTGAGTAACATAAAAGCTTCTTATCATGCTTATGTCCATGCTGGGGTGCAGAGTAGCATGTATCTGTTCACACTCGTAATACTCAAGTCAGGTGTACTATGTAGCAAATTTCAGTTAAATGGATAAATGTTGGTTTTCACACAAATACACACACACACACACGCATACACATATGCATACACACATGCACACACATGCGCACCCATGCATGCACGTACATATGTAAACACACACGCTCACACACACACACACACACACACACACACACACACACACACACACGCACACACACACACACACACACACACATGCAAGCGTACATATACTTAACACACACATGCTCACGCACACACACATATCCACACACACACACACACACACACACACACACACATGGACACACACACACACACACATGCACCCATGCATGCATGCACATACTCAAACACACACACATGCTCGCGCGCGCACACACACACACACACACACACACACACACACACACACACACACACACACACACACACACACACACACACACACACACACACACACACACACACACACACACGCACACACGTGTGCGCACACATGTATATAGGTTCATAGGTGTGTGCTAGGCTCCAAAGAGCAAAAACAACAAGAGTGCTCATTTTAGAGTGAATCTTAAAAGATAGAAAAATGAAAAAAAAAGACACCCCCTGCTAGATTCACTTTTTTAAGCATTCATTCATCCACACTGCAACTATACATACAAATATATATGTGTGTGTGCATGTGTTTGTGTGTGTGTGTGGATCTGCTGAAAATAATCAAAAAACCCAAATGTCGATGTTTAAACCATAGTCGACAATACAAAAATTGACATGTTACTACACATGTGCTAAGCAATAACAAAGATGTACAAAAACTTAAAGCAAAAAAAAAAAAAAAAAAGAGAGAGAGATAAAAACACTGTTGCTGCCTACAATCCCCACGCTGCCTGTTAATTATATATACTAACTCCAATATCACACACTATCGGAGAAAAGGGTATATTCCTCCACTTGTCTGCATAAGAAAACGTGTTTTATTCTAAAAACAGTCAACTGTTTTTGGAATAAAACACATTTTCTTGTTTAGACAAGTGGAAAAATCCCTTTGGTTCTTACACATTTGTTCTGTCCTTCAGTACCTTAGCTCTGAGTCTTCCTGCTGCTCAAAAGGGCATATTCCCTGACCTGAGAACTGTACAATCTCAGACATCAGTCTACCGTCTTATTAATCGATCAGATTTAGTTGACTAAACAGATGTCCCTTCAGTCGACACAAAATAATTTAAGGACAGAAAAACTACTACTGCCCCATACTTCCCTAGACGTGCTTCTAGTGCACATAAGGATAGGAGCTTTGTCAGTAAACTCAGATTTGGTTTGAAGCACACACATGATGTAGGCTCTGTATGTAATATACGAAACAACTGGGGAATACTTTCAAGTGACAACAAGATAGGTGAAATAGTTGGGAACAATCCCTCTTTTATGTATAAACATTGTTTAAACTTGAAAAAAACTGTGCACAGGGAACTGTAATACTAGGTCAAGTAACTTGCTATCTTCACCCTAAAAATGTCATCACCACAATTGTGATCTATATTCCACCTGGTAATACACCTGCTAGCCTTGAAGACTTCGTATCCTGGTGTTCTTCCACATACTGACAAGAAATCCTTATTCTGGGGGATTTCAACCTAGATTTGTTCACCTGTATATCAGAACCACCATGTAATCTAATAAATCTCCATGGCTACCAGCAGCTAGTCCAAATTCCAACTAGATGTGATAAAAAATCTAAAATGGAATCCATCCTTGACTGGGTCCTAACTAACAATCCTACATTGTACCCCCACACAGGCAGTCCCCTAGACACCCTAAGTGACCACAACATAATATATCTTATACGTAGTAGAACAAGCATATGCAAAACCACTAACTATAAATCCACTAGAAACACAAAAAAAATTATCTCCTGAGGTCCTCAGTACTTTACTCTGTAACTGTGACTGGACCCCCCCCCCCCCTAAAAACCATCCTACTTGAACTGGCTGAAGCATATTTCGACAAAACATTTCTACAACACCTAGACACTATTGCTCCATTGTGCAAAATCAAGGTTAGAACCTCTACAAACCCCTGGCTCAGTAAAGAAACCAAACAAATCCACATGTCCAGAGATACTGCCTGGCTTTACTATTAAAAAAACAAAGAAACACAAAGCCTAAGTACCATGAACTGCACAACCGTACAAAAAAAATGCATTAGGCTGGACAAAAAATCCTACTACATGACATTACAAACTAAATACCAACACAACCCCCAAAAATTTTGGAAAAATGTAAACCAGCTACTAAAATCCACTCAAAAGGCTACCCTCAAACCAACCACCCCTGACACTAAAGTTCCCATCGAAACACAATTCAGCTCCCACTTTGTGAACTCAATTCTATTCTTAGTATCACAGGACAGTTCCAACCTCACTACCCCCCCCCCAACACAAATAACACTAATACAAGATTTACCCTCAAAACAGTTTCCACCACTTCAATTAAAAGCATGCTTTCCAAACTAAAAACTTCATCAACAGTAGCCAACCTACTCCCCAGCTATTTCTTGAAACTCACAGTAGATGCTATTGCTATCCCAATCTCTACTCTCATAAACAGATCAATTATTGAAAACTATGTGTCTAAACTTTGGAAAATATCTTATGTTACACCCATACATAAAGGCGGGACCGCCACTGAACTTAACTACAGACCTATTGCTATACTGTCCACCCTGGCCAAAATCCTAGAAAAATGCATCCATACCCAGGTGCTAAAATATCTCCTAGACAGCAACATCCTGTCACCTACTCAACATGGTTTCAGACCTGCCCATAGTACCACTACACTCCTCCTCTGCTTCATAGATACAGTAAACTGTCTCAAAAACGAAGGCCTGCAGGTGTCAACACTTTTTTTGAATATGTCCAAAGCATTTGACACAGTCTCACACCAAATCCTGCTAAACAAACTAAACCAAAATCACCTATCAAATTCCACTCTTACCTGGTTCAAAAGCTACTTAACTGACAGGTACCAAGCTGTGAAATGGGAAAATTCTCTCTCTCTCCTCAGCTGCCCATAACTATAGGAGTCCCAAAGGGCTCTATCTTAGGACCACTACTATTCACAGT
This sequence comes from Protopterus annectens, assembly GCF_019279795.1. NCBI lineage: Eukaryota > Metazoa > Chordata > Ceratodontiformes > Protopteridae > Protopterus > Protopterus annectens. The sequence goes on from NC_056745.1 coordinate 761,416,672, forward strand.
CTTCACAAATGACCTCCATACCTCCACACAGCATGCATTTATCATTCAGTATGCAGATGATACTATCTTAATCTGTGCTGCACAAAAATATTCCCACCCTCTTGCAAACAACCCAACTAGCATTCTCTAACGTTGAAAACTACCTTACCAAAGCCCAACTTATCCTCAATCCAAAGAAAACTCAGCTTATGATTATAACCAGTTCTAACAAAAACACTAACAGTCAATTCACTATCTACTCCACAAATGTTACTCCAATTGCTCCAGTGGCACAGGATAAGCTATTGGGAATAACCATAGACTCCCACCTAAAATTTGATAGTCATCTCAACTTAACTATTAAAAAAAAGTACAAGCCAAACTGGGATCACTCTACCATATCAAACCATTTCTTACCAACAACACATGATCAGCCATTGCTCGCTCCCAACTTCAATGCACCCTACTCTATGCATTTCCCATTCTGACTAATCTCAACAAAACTGAACTAAGCAAAATGGAAGCTTGCTATAACAGAACTGCCCTCTTTGCTGCAAATCGCTCATATAGAAATCATCACTGTACTGCTTTGAGACAGTTCCACTGGATTGAAATGCCCAACCTCCTAACCTACAGTCAGCTCTGCCTCTGTCATTCTATCAATCACATCCCCAATAAGTGTCCTGCCTTCAAAAACCTAGTACAACATCATTCAGCCAAAAAGCCTCTTAGATCATCAAGCAAACTGCTACTAGAAGTCGCCAACAGCTACAATAGCTTTGGAGACACTCTATATAGTAGTTCAGTGGCTAAAAAATGGTACCCTCTCCCCACTAGCATACAAAATACATTGTCCAAAGCCTCCTTTAAAAACCTTATTAGGCAACATCTCAAGCAAAGTTGGCAGTGCCATGACTCTGCTCCCCAGGCTAGTGAAAGCGGATAAGGTACAATGTATGTACTGTACCTGTGTACTATGTATGTATTCTACCCATGTTCCAAATTTCAACTGTACACCACAAATCTATTAATTACCTTTATTTTTAAATTAATATTTTCTTGTTTGTTCTCTCCACTGTAACTGTTGATGTGCTGCATGCCACTGTAAAAACATGTCTATTGTAATTTGTGTGCATACTGAGCATGCCTAAGTATATAAATGTATCTGTAATTTTTCTGTGTGGAGCTTTTCTCCCCTGGCCTCTGCTGAAAAAAGGGCCTTTTCGGCTCAGTCAGACACGCCCGGTTAGCACATTTAAAATAAAATAAAATAAATAAATAAAATCTGACAGACTTGGTACATACAGTTGCAGGCATTGCAGAGCCTGTACATATATTTCACATGAACAAGTGTTTAAACATCCACGTTTGAAATATATTTTTAGTCCCAGATTCTATGCTGATTGTAGTACAGCAAATGTGATTTATTTAGCCACATGCAAGAACTGTACAGGATTCTATGTTGGTAAGACCAACAAGAGATTAAAAGATAGAATTTTTAGTCATTCTTAAGAGATTAGGAATTTCAATATGAACAATGCACTAGCTAAACATATTAAAGAAAATGTTGGACATGAGTTTGTTTTTAGAGTACTACAAATAGTGTACGTGGGTCACCGTGGGGGTGATCTCACTAACTATACTGAAACAGTAGAACTTAAACGGATCTTGAGGCTACAGGCTGATAAACATCCTGGTATTAATGGTTGTGTCTCATTAAAAGCTGTACTGAAAGGGAGGAAATTGGTTTAATGAAGTGATGAATTAACATACCTGATTGAACATCTAACTATTTTTAAACTAAGCTGTGATTTTGTGTTTTTATAATCTGAAGAAGCATTGGTTTTACAACGTGAAAGCAATTATCTGGTCCATTTTTACAAATAAATACTTTTACTGTGTGAAGCTGTGGTGTTCCTGCCAATTTTTATGCTTTGGGTAGGAGTCTATCAGCATGGCACATCTTGACTTGGCAATATTTGCCCACTCTTCCTTACAAAAGTGCTGCAAATCTGTCAGATTGCGAGGGCATCTCTTGTGTACAGCCCTCTTCAGATCACCCCACAGATTTTCTATTGGATTTAGGTCTGGGCTCTGGCTGGGCCATTCCAAAACTTTAATTTTCTTCTGGTGAAGCCATTCTTTTGTTGAGTTAGATGTATGTTTGGGGTCACTGTTGTGTTGAAAGGTGAAATTGCTCTTCATCTTCAGCTTTCTAGAAGATGCCCTGAAGGTTTTGGGCCAAAAGTGACTGGTATTTGGAACTGTTCATAATTCCCTCCACCTTGACTAAAGCCCCAGTTCCAGTTGAAGAAAAGCAACCCCAAAGCATGATACTGCAACCACTATGCTTCACCGTGGGGATGGTGTTCTTTCGGTAATGCAAAATGTTGTTTTTGCTACAAATGCACCTTTTGGAATTGTGGCCAAAAAGTTCAACCTTGGTCTCATCAGACCACAACACATTTTCCTACATGCTTTTGGGAGACTTGATGTATTGTTTTGCAAACTTTATCCGGGCCTGGATGTTTTTCTGTGTAAGAAAAGGCTTCCGTCTTCCAACCCCTACCCCATAGCCCAGACATATGGAGAATACAGAGAACTGTTGTCAGGTGTAGTACATAACCAGTACTTGCCAGAAATTCCTGAAGCTCCTTCAGTGTTGCTGTAGGTCTCTTGGCAGTCTCCCTGACCAGTTTTCATCTTGTCTTTCCATCAATTTTGGAGGGACTTCCAGTTCTTTTCAACATCACTGTTGTCCCATATTTTCTCCACTTTTTGATAACTGTCTTCAATGTATTCCATGGTATATCCAATGCTGTGGAAATTGTTTTGTACCCTTCTCCTGACTTGATACCTTTCAACAATGAGATCTCTGATGCTTTGTAAGCTCTTTGTGAACCATGGCTTTTGCTGTAGCAGGCAACTGAGTAAATGTCAGGAAAATCCTACAAGGACAGCTGAACTTTATTTGGGGTGAATCAGAGTCTCTTTAATTGATAGCAGGTGTGTCCGCAAAAAGACTGAATGCTGTAATTAAATCAAAAGGTGCTTCAACAAAGTAATAGTTTAAAGGTGTGCACATTTATGCAACCAGTTTATTGTACGTTTTTTATTTTTTATATTTTTCCCCTAACTGATTTTTGTTTTTCTATTGAATTGTACAGGTTGTAGGTCACATTAAAGGTGGGGAAAGTTTTGAAATGATTTATTGTGGTCACGTTTTCTTATAGCACAAAAATCTGGCATTTTAACAAAGGTGTGTAAACTTTTTATATCCACTGCATAAATGTCTTTGTGTTTTTATATATACATATATATATATATATATATATATATATATATATATATATATATATATATATATATATATATATATATATATATATATATATATATATATATATATATATCTAAGGATCAGTGTCATTTCATCAAAAATTTCTGACATAGGGTCCAAATCACCGAAAATAGTACTGACAGTGTATCTGCCCTTTTCCCCACTGTAGTGCGATCTCGGAGTGAGGATAGTAAAGTAGGGTGGAGTGTGGGGGGCAAGCCCCCCCCCATCCAGTACAGTTTAATATTGTCTATTATTGTTTTATATTGAGCAGTCCCTATTGAAAGGGTAAGTAAGTAGTTTATAACCTGAATAGGTGGGAGGCTACACCCCCACACCCCCCACACCTCCCTACTTTAATATTCTCACTCCAAGATCGCACTACAGTGGGGGAAAAGGTCAGATACACTGTTGGTACTATTTTCAGCGAAATGGATTTTCAGCGATCGGTGAAACGGATTTTCGGCAAAATGTCATAGACCCATGTATATATATATATATATATATATATATATATATATATATGTGTGTGTGTGTGTGTGTGTGTGTGTGTGTGTGTGTGTGTGTGTGTGTGTATATATATATATATATATATATATATAGATATATATATATATATACATATATATATATATATATATATATATATATATATATATATATATATATTTTTTTTTTTCACTTCTTAATTTCGAAATACCAATATCCTGAGTTTCAGAATACCGAATTCAGAACGTCGAGATCTTGTAATCTCAAAATAAAGAACCACTCCCCCAAAAAAAGTAGTCAACACATCACAACCACTACTTAAATATAGCAAATCCGAGATCGCGCTACAGCGAGGAAAAGGGAAATCTCCTGTTCCGCGCTGTATGCCAATCTCCGTTCAGGATTTCGAAGTTTTAAAACTTCGATCATATGTTCTGCGATCCTATGAATTTCAAAGTTTTAAGCTTCGAAATTCTGTAGAGGATCCATTTATATATATATATATATATATATATATATATATATATATATATATATATATAGATATAAATATGTGTGTGTGTGTGTGTGTGTGTATGTATATATGTGCTTGTAGTTTTTAGTTAAATCCAAATGTCTGTGCAGACTGCAAAAGCAACGATGAAAATAGTAAATACACTGACAGCTATAAGCAGTGTTTTATGGTAATTGATGACAGTCAAGTAACAGTATATTGGTAAGGTTGGTATCCCTTCCCTGCCTGGAGCTCAGTCTGACCAGGACCCAGCTTTCCTTGAAATGCAGGTATGCTAATGTATCCTATTACTTTCCTTTGGTCATTTCAAATAGGTCATTAGATACAATGAATAAGCTTGATACAGAGATATAAAATTCATATTTGGACAAATATGTGGTTTCTAAGAATAACATGTTAATATTATTTTGCCATTTTTAATGTAAATACAAACCGGGAATATTAATGCCTAGAGCTAACACTAAGATGATGCATGAGAAACACATGTACTCATGAGTACAGTCTAGCTGCCTTAAAAATTTGAAAGTACTTCTTCTCAAGAATGCTTATATGTAGTTGTTGTCAATGTTTAAAATAATGATAGTGGATTTGCTATAGTCTGAATTCAAATTTAAAATGCGGTTAAGCAAGATAAAAGCCAGAGTACAAGCAATTAGACATTTTTATGTGCAAAATAATTCTCTTATAGAATACATCCATATCACCTAAAATTAAAGATGCAGAAAAAATAACAAGAAAACTAAGGCATTATACTTTACTGCAATATCCAAATCTTCATCTTTCCTGGAATGTGCAATATTTTTGCTTCACAGGTACCTGTTAATGTGAAAATTCAAGTTTGTGCAATATCTACTTGTGCAATACCCTAAATGGCACATTTTTACACATGTAATGTCTGCAAGCGTCTGTCCTAGTGTTACTAAATAGTAACTGCATGTATGTATGTTTTTTGCACTGGGAACAAAGCAGCGTAATTTCGTTTAGCTGCACTATGTGCAGATCTAAATGACAATAAGTTTACTTTGACTTTAAGTAAGTTGAGGCTGGACTTTTCTTTAGGTTTCTCAAACATTGCATAACTAAGCAAGCACCTCAGCCTTTAATGCACCAAACAATGAAAACACTCACCAGGCTTTACTCTGCTTAACACAGATTAATGAAAATTGCATTTTTCACATAAAATATTATTTTTATGAAGTCTCGTATGAAACACTATGGATATGGGTAATTATATGTAATGGTAACATTACAGACAAGTAACGTTTGTACCTCCAGTCACTGTATTGGAGGCACATATTTTATTATTTAAAAAGTAAAGGATTATAAACCACTCAGAACTTTATGTGATAAATGGATATTCCAAAAAGGAATAAAAGTAAATTAATAAATCAACATTTTCACCTCAGCGTGAACCACTGATATGAAGCTATTTTTATTACTAAAGACAGAGCTAGATTGTCCTAAAAATCTCGTAGAATACATTACTGTTATAAAGTCTGATCTGCTATTGCACTTGCCAGACATGTATCTGCCTGCCAACACATATTTTAATATAAAACTCTACATGAGACTTTTGTGAACATCATATTCTAAAGTATTAAGAATGACAGAAACACAATTCCCTATTTTCATTTTAGGACTCACTGCACTTGGGTGATATTAGAAAGCGAACATGCCTGAAGCTGGAGTGTATTAAGAGTGCTGTCTGCTATTCATATGATCTGCTTATTAAAACCAAAAGCAGCACTATTATAACAAAAGTTTAGACATAACTCTTAATAGTAAGTACACATCAGGTTTCAATCCAAGACGCTTCCTTAATAATACGTTTCATTTACTGCTACTATGACAGCTTCAGTTTTTGGCTGCATCTTGTATCTGCAGTGGTTAAAGTGAATGAAATTAACCTCAGCTCATTCCCAGTCTATCATCTCTAAACTTGAAAGTAAGTCAAGTTAAAGCATACCTGAAAGTCAAAGAGTTTTTCCTGATGGATGTCTGACAAAGAATCTGAATGTCAGCAATTGCTTTTTGACATGCAAATATAATTCCAGAAAAATGAAGAACAGCATCATTGGGTTACAATGACAAATAAGCCGAGACTTCTAAGATTAAAGGAAATGTGGCAACTGATCAGAGAAATGAATACGGGTCTACTACATGTATTCAAGATACATTTGCTTGAGACACACATCCTGTCTGCCACTTGCTCTTTTCAGCAACTGCTGTAACTCCCAGTAACTCATCTCCTGTAGCATTCATTATCCATACTACAAAACTGATCCTAACCCTAAAATTCCCCATCCTTCCCTAAAACTAAAATCCCTTTAACCTCCCTAATCCTAAGTCCTGATCCCTAAACCTAAAATCTCCTCCCCCCTACCATGCATGCTTGCTCCCTAAACCTAAAATCTCTGTCCCTTCCCTAACCTTAAAGTCACTATCACTCCCTAAACCTAAAATGCCCTGCCTCCCTCCCTAAACCTAAACTCTGGATAATTCCCTAAACCTAAAATCCTGTTCCCTCCCTAACCCTAAACCTAAAATCCTGTTCCTTTCTTAACCCTAAAGTCCCAGTTCCTAAACCTAAAATCCATGTTCCTAACCTAACCCTAAAGTCACTATCACTCCCTGAACACTGTCCCCCTCTCTAAACCTAAACTCTGGATCACTCCCCAAACCTAAAACCCTGTTCCCTCCCTAATCTTAAAGTCCCATTTCCTAAACCTAAAATCCCCTGTTCCCCTCCCTAAACCTAAACTAGGGATCACACCCTAAACCTAAAATTCCCTTTCCCTCCCTAACTCTAAAGTCCTGATACCTAAAATCTCCCTCCCCACCCATGCATGATTGCTCCCTAAACCTAAAATTCCTCTCAAAAACCCAACCCTAAAGACACTATCACTCCCTAAATCTAAAATCTCTTGTCCCCCTCCCTAAACCCACACTGGATCCACATTTAAATGTTTCTTTATTACTACCCCTGTTATATCCTAAACTCATGGATATTTTTAATTACAACATCTTCTTAAAATTCCTGTCTCGTTTGTAAAGTATTGGATCATTACCCCTTAACGTTTCTAACTCATTATCATCTGTAAACACACTCCAGTTCTGAGGTAGGGTATTCCTAATACATTGACCATTGCATTATAGTGGTAATAAATGCTCTACCTAATCCCTCATTTCTGTCACCCCCCCCATGCATATTGTTGTTCTTCTCTTTTCTTTGTCACTTTTGTCATTATAGCTTTAATTCATTCACTGGGATCTCCCCTTGACAAAACATATTGTATAACTCCTACATTTCCTCTAAAAAGATTTCTGTATCAGAGGCCATCCTAAGTGCCCTTACCATCTGCCCTTTTACAGTGGCCTTTTTCTGATGGTAAGATTCACACCTAGTATAATGCAGCATACTATTTAAATGTGTGACCTTCCAATATATACTAGAAAGAAACTTTTCCTTGGGTCTATCTTTAACCAACAAAACATCCAGGAAATTAATCTTAACCAGAGAATAACTAAAGGTAAATTTTAGAAATTCTGTGGTGTTATCTGAATATTTCATAAAATCATTTAATTCCTTGACACTTCCAGTCCAAAATATACAAATGTCATCCATGAATCTACAATAAAGATTCCATTTTGTTTTAAAATCGGACTGGGTAACATAAGTGTCCTCCCAATGGCCCATAACAAAATTTGCATACACGGGGGCACATGCTGCCTCCATTGTTACTCCTGCCTTCTTATACAAAAAGGGATTATTCAAAATACACAAAATTGTTCTGTAAAACTAATTCTAACAAACTAGTAATTTTATAAATCATAGAATAATCCCAATCAGTATATTTACTCTGGAATTCCCACACTCATTGTGTGCCTATGACATGGGGGAATCACAGTAAATAGGTCTTTTACATCTAAAGTTACAAAGATGAGATATTCACTATATAAAGATGGGCTCACTCAGGTTAAAAAAATCCCAGGAGTCTTTTACTATGTAAAGGAGTTTTTCAAAACATCTTTTAATGCAAAGCCAACATATTTAGCCAGTGGGTAAGTTTTTGAATTACTAGCATCTACTATGGGTCTTAAAGGTGGGTCTTGAAGACAATTATGGATCTTAGGTATACCAAAAATCCCATGGACCCATTGTGTATTCAGCAAAACTTTGTATAATTCCCGGTCCATCAACCCATCCAATAATAGTTCATACAACATAGCATCAACCTTAAATAAGGCAAACAGTGAATGCACAAACACGGCTCCCAGGTATAGACAAAAATATATTTTATTAACAGAATAAGCACTTTCACATCTAAGGATGTTAATAAGTTCAAACCAACGTCATTTTAAACTCTACAGCTATTGCAAATCTGCCAATCACAGAAAATAATCTATTATACATTATAAGTGAAATAATATTAACCCTAAGTGAACATTTTGGCAGACCTATATATAAAAGATATATGCATCAGATAAAATCAAAGACATAAAAAAACTCCACATAAAATTCATAAAAAAACTGCTACCTAACCTGAAAAAAACTCATATTATTTATTGAGTGCTCTGTCTGCTAAAAAAAGGTATAATGGAAACCCTATCATTTAGCCCATAGTTTCTATCTGCCTGCAATCGTATTATCCATTTAGTCTCTACTTTTCAGTCATATTTTTGATATTTCCTGACCAAGGGCTCCTATACACTAATTATAGAACTAGGAACCTGAACTTTGTGTAATATTCCCTGTTCTAACACATTTCTGGCTATACTATTTGTGTCATCCTCTTTATTAATTGCATAAATATGCTCTCTAATTCATTCTCTTCGAGTTCTATTAGTCTTCCCCACATAAAATGCTGGACACCTAAGGCAATATGCTAAATATACTAATTTTTTACTGCTGCAATCAGCATAGTGGTGGAAGATATATTCTCTCTTGGTACTGGGATGTATAAAAGTTCTCCAATCCCCAATATAATAGCAAAAATTATAATTTCTGCAAGCATATGTCCCTTTTCTTTGGGATTCTGTGAATTTCTTATCATGGCCCTCATAACATAACAATCTATTTAAAGATTTATTGTTCTTGTAGGCAAATGTGGGTGTTTCCCCTACAAATCCTTTAAGTTTCTCATCAGTTAGTAAAATTTGCCAGTTTTTTGAAATAATTCTATTCACATCACTATTGTTTGTAGTGAAGGGAATAACCATCCTGGACTTCTGGACAGAACTATCATGAAGGTCTCTTTTATAGGAATCAACATGTAAATACCTATCTCTAAAATCGGGGTGTCCTCTACTTTCACATTCAGTTTTATTTCTCATTTGACTAACATCATATTCTATAGGTTTATACTCTCTTTGTATAAAATTATTCTTTAACTGTTTCAGGGCTACTTCACATTCTGAATTAGAACTCGTGAGATGGGAAATCTGTAGACTCTATCTTTTAAAAATATTTTCATAAATATGGGGGGATGCATGCTATTCCTAATAAGAAAAGTCTTCTTCTTACACTCTTTAGTAAAATACTGGTAGAAATGCCATTGATATCTCTAGAAACTCTAACATCTAAAAAATCAATATTGTCAATGGACCATTTACACATAAACTGTAAAAAAATCTGTAGTGTTATTTAAATATAGGACAAAACCATCCAGTTCCTCTACTGAACCTCCCCATAACAAAAACAAAATGTCATCCACAAATTTCCTGTAACAGAGCACATCTCTCCATCATAAGTAAAGACATTATGGGTTAAAATAATGTCAAGCAGCATATAATATAGAATAATTTTATCACAATTCAAATTACTTCCTTTAAATATAAACTAATATAATTAATTCCATCCTCATTTGGTATGGATGTAAACAAAGATGTTACATCCATTGTGACAATTAAACTATCTGTTTTATAGCCATTGGAAAAAAACAAAATCAGATAAGGAGCACAGAAAAATTTCAATGTCTCTCAAAATTGTTTCTACCTTATCAGCAATGGGTCTCAACATTTTCTCAATAAAAATAGTAATGGGCTCAGGAAGCCAGCCCCTACTGGCCACAATGGGTCTGAATGGAGGGTAGGGACAGGAATTTACATGTCAATGCCTATAAAAGACACCTTCATGATAGTTATGTCAGGAAGTGCAGGGTGCTTATCCCCTTCACTAGAAACAATAATGATATTAAGAGAATTATTTCAAAAAAATGGCAAATTTTACTAACTGATGAGAAACTTAAAGGATTTGTAGGGGAAACACCCATCTTTGCCTATAAGAACAATAAATCTTTAAAGAGATTGCTATGTTATGAGGGCTGTGATAAGAAATTCACAGAATCCCAAATAAAAGGGACATATGCTTGCAGAAATTATACTTTTTGCTCTTATACTGGGATAGGAGAACTTTTATACATCCCAGTACAAAGAGGGAATATATCTTCCACCACTATGCTAATTGCAGCATTAAAAAGTTAGTATATTTAGCATATTGTCTTAGGTGTCCAGCATAACATAACTCTTAAGGGAATGAATTAGAGAGCATATTTATGCAATTAATAAAGAGGATGACACAAACAGTATAGCCAGAAAAGTGCTAGAACAGGGAACATTACACAAGTTCAGGTTCCTAGTTCTAGAATTAGTGTATAGAAGCCCTTGGTTAGGTAATATCAAAAATATGACTGAAAAAGTAGAGACAAAATGGATAATATGATTGCAGGCAGATAGAAACTATGGGATGAATGATAGGGTTTCGATTAAGCCTTTTTTAGCAGACAGAGTACTCAATAAATAATGTGTTTTTATTCAGGTTAGGTAGTAGTTTTTTAAGTATACATTTTATGGTATTATTTATGTGGAGTTTTTTATGTCTTTGATTTTTTTCTGATGCATATATCTTTTATATATAGGTCTGCCCAAAGGTTCACTTAGGGTTAATATTATTTAACTTATAAGTGTATAATAGATTATTTTCTGTAATTGGCAGATTTGCAATGGCTGTAAAGTTTAAAATGATGGCTTGAACTTTTTAACATGGATCTGATGAAGTGTCTTACTTAGACACGAAAGCGCTTGTTCTGTTAATAAAATATATTTTTGTCTATACCTGGGAGTCGTGTTTGTGCACTCACTGTTTGCCTTATTTGTGGATGATTTTTTCGTGTGAGGCACCTGATCCTTTGGACTTGTGTTTGCTATTTTCTAGCTTCAACCTTACTGTATGAAATGCTGACTTCATTTAAAGAAAAATTCTGGTAAATATCCCCACTCAACAACTTCTCTATTTTACTTGCATAGTCAGTGGAATTTTATACAAGTCCTCCACCTTTATTGGATTTCATTATGCTGATACTATTGCTATTATAAACCTCTTTTAACAGAAGACTTTCATCCTTGTTTAAATTATATCTCACTTTCATTTTTGTATTATCACACATCAGTTTTCTAATATCCATTTCACACATCTTTTTAAGTAAAAGTACCTTTGAATTCATAGAGGGTTAAAGGTACTAGACCTATAAAATCCTTGTTTGCTCAAAGTTTGGGTATCTCCAAACCATACATTCAAATTGTTTCCTTGTGTACAATTTTATATCAATACATACATTTGACACACTTCCCCTTCTTTTAGGTACAAAATTAAATCATTTTATGAATAAATTAGTATGATTTTTATCAAAATTAAAATAACTATAATTGTAAATTGTAAAATCTTATTCATTGTTACACACAGTTGCAGAACTGCTTGATTGAAATGTTAAAACCAAACCCAATTCTCCTTACCTCTCCCCTTCCGCTGCTTACCATAATTCATTTTGTTGAAGGGGGCATTCACACCAGTCTGCACCCAATTCTTTAGTCATTCTGATCTCCTTACTTAGGAGGTCCCTAAAGGGGGGTTATGATAAGAGGAATCATCATACCATTTTTCATTGTTATTAAAATTATCGTATTAGCGTATTAAAAATTCCCTCACCTTCAGTCTGATTAACAAAGTGGGTAATTGTTTGAGCTTTCCCATTTTTATAATCAATTTCATCCTTTGCCAACTTTTTTCTTTTCTATTTATAACACTAGTCACCATTTTAACAACATCATTGAACACTTTGTCATATTTAAATTTAAACACATTAAAAACTAAATCACTTTTACGTCTGTTATCAAGTTCATCACTGTCACTAGTTATACTGTCGATCTCCTGTAAATTAAATTTTATAAGGAGCACCATTAACTCTCAGCCATGCTTATCAAAAAGAGCTATAAGCTGTTTGTAATGCTCAGTACCTCTATTCGACCCATTAGGAAATTTCCATGTCCATAGTCCTTTTGGTACTCTCCTGACCCTTATGCACTAGTGAAAATATGCATTTTTCCAATTGATATTTCTGATATCTTGTTAATTCCTCATGAAATAAATATATTCCATTCTGTTTGTAAGCCATGCAGTATCGTGTCCAAATTCGAACCATTGTTGTAACAAGTCTCTCATATCCACCACCCTACTGATTTCCTAATACACTCTCTCAGCTCCTTCAAAGCTCCTCCCTCTGGGGTCACCATTGGTCAAACTTTCCAGACATTCATGTTACTGAGGCAACCATGATGTCTCTTGGGTACTTCCCTATGCTGCATTTGAATTCTGGCTTAGTAAGGAGCATGTCAATTTTTCTCCCCAAGTTCTGGGAATTCAGTATGACATGATGTAAACTGATTAACTTGCTAGGTTAGCTGTTGAACCAGCAAAGTTAAGTTACCAGCACTTGCCAACACTTGTCTCATTACAACACTTGTCATGTCATAATGAGTCAAAAAAAGTACTATCATGTTGGGTAATTTCATGCTGAGAGAAATTCATAATGTTCTTCCAAGAATGAATCCAGAGAATGTTACTTTTAGTTGCTTGAGAGGTGAAAAGTGTTTGATGTGTTAGGGGTAATTAAAATGTTGTTTAAAGCTTCCTCTCATGATACTGTTGTTACTGTAGCAAGCAATAATGAAGTTGCTCACAGTAGTGTTGAAGTATTTGAAAAGTGGTTTCTGAGATGGTGGGATTATGGAACTCCCAAGGGTTTAGATTGATATTTAGTGATATTTTTCCTAATCCTTGTTACGTAGGTGTTAAAAAAGGTTGGCAAAGAAATGGCAAACATCATACAAGAATTTTACTAGTCAGTTCTGTCAAAGTAATAAATAGTTGGGAGGATTTAAATGTTAAAAGTAACTGTATTGTTACAAATTGACTTCATCTGAGCCAAGTTGAAAACAGATTAGTTGGCAATTCACTTAGGAAAGTTATTTGTCCTTTATAGGAGCAATGGGAGTGGGGGATAAAGAAGAACTTAATTCCCTTTAAAAATTTTATTTTGTAATTTTAGAAACTTAAACAAGAAAATTGTAGATTTAGAATATATAATAGCAAGTGAAAAGTATGATTTGCTGCCTCACTGAAACTTGGTTTAATGATTATAGCAAACCTCTAACTACTCAAGAGCTTAATGGACATCATGTGGCTCAAACCCCAAAGTTAGTGGTATATCTATATATGCCTCTAATACTATTCATTCTGATGAATTGATGGAATTCTTGACGGTGATAGTATGTAGGAATCTTCTATAGACCCCCAGCTCAGGAAAATAGCATGACAATAGATTATGCAGTAATATCCATGAATTATTTCATCAAGGATATGATATAATCATGGAAGCATTAAACTTTCACAATAAAATTGGAATTTCCCTTCTACAAAGTCTACTGTTGCAAATAAATTTATTGAAAGTTGTATTTTATACAGCTATGAACAGATTATTAAACAGCTCACCAGGGATAATAATTCATTGGATTTTATTTGGTTAAATCATGGGTCTAATTCAGTTTAAGTGGTCAATCAGTGCCCCAAATTGGAAAATCAGATTATTACTCCATTCAAAGTGAAAGTGTGAGTAAAACTGATAAATGTGTTAGATCAAATATACCCTTTAGTAAGTGTTATAGAACCAATTTTGAGTGTATAAGTAAGGACTTGTAACTGACAGTTGGAGGTAACTGTAAGGAAAGGCAATTGAAGAAAAGTGGGGTATTTTTATGGTAAATTAAATTACCTAATAAACAGGTTTGTACCCGCTGGTGTGGCCAATCATCACAGCAAATGTCTCCCTTTATGGAGGATAAAAAAATGATCTCAACTGAAAAATAAAACAAAGGCCCTTTGGGAGAGGTATAAATTTACTTCTATCAAACACTGACATTTATTTATTTAACATTTGTTTACCAGGGACATTCAACCGACAGGGACAGAACTCATTTTCAGTGTAGCCTAGGCAAAAACACTCCAAATGCATGTCTTTGGAATGTTGGAGGAAATTGGAGCATACAGAGGAAACCCACACAAATGCAGGGAGGACATGCAGACTCCACATAGAAGAAACCCCAGCTAAGAATTGAACTGGAGAACCTCTTGCTATAAGGTGACAACACTAATCACTCTACCACTGCACTGCCCATAAATAAATGATGAATAAAACAGCCCTGTTCAAGCACTGAAGATGCTTTCATTAAGACAGTACTCCTCAAATTAGTGTTACGCATAAGAACTCAGCTATTATAGATCCTGTTGGACTAGAAGATTTATTTGCTGAGAAATTCTTCCTTTTAGATGGACATAAGGATTCTAAGTAAAAGAGAGGTAGTAGACCTGATACTTGTCTGAATACCCCTTACAAGTTAGTTTCAAAAGTGTTGCGGGGCAAATAAAAATGTGCAACCTCATACCTTGATGTTTTAAAAGGATATTTTCTTTCTGGTACAGCAAGTGGCTTGGTATCATGCCTTCAAGTACTCTTTCAACAGTCATTGGGGAGGGATATGTTCCCAACATATGGAAGGAGGCAGTTGTTGTCCCAATCAATAAAGGATATGTACAAAAATGCTGGACAACTATATACCTATCAGTTTGACCTCAATACTGTGCAAATGTTATGAATTAGTAATTTGTAGTGTGTTCCAGGGGTGTATTGGACAAAGGACTGATATATACCAACATAGTTTCCTGGTTGGGCGATCATGTTTGACAAATCTTATTCAGTTTTATGATAGCAACTGTTGCTAACTGGATTTTGGCCTTGTTAGTGATGTTGTTTATGTGGATTTGCTGAAGGCCTTTGATTCTGTCCCCCCAAAAAATAACTGCTGCTTTGTTAAAACATAATATCAATATATCCAAATGTACAATGGCTAGCCAATTAGCAATAAGGAAGGAAATTTAGATTGAGAATAAGGCGTTCTTTGTCAAAATTAAGAAAAGTTGATTTAGGGGTACCCCAGGTATTTATTATTGGCCCCATGTTATTTTTGCCTATTGATACCTGACCTCCCAGTTTGTGATCATACCTGGTTAAGTAAATTTGCTAATGACATTAAGGTAGAGGGTATAGTTACAAATATGTATGATTGTAACAAATTGCAAAATTGTCGAGGCATTTTATTTAGGTGAGTCACTGAAAACGGGTTTCAATTTAATGATAAAAAATGTAATGTGATGCATTTTGGTGCTGGAAATAACCATGATGTATTTTGGTCCTGGAAATAACCATTGTCCTTATGCTCTGAGTAATGAAATGCTGACCTCTGTAAGTCATAAATATTTTGACCTTTAAAAGACCAACATCCTACAGTGTAACTCAATATACATATGCCAATAAGCTAAATAATAAGGCTAGACAGTGAATGTGGTAAATTGTGTAATTGTGAATGTAGTAAGTTGTTTGATTCTTTACTAAGAAGCAAAATAATTTGTGGCCTAAAAATAATGAAACAATGGGAAGGTCATTAAGAGAAACAGACTTGAGATTATCACTTTAACGTACACTTGACAGTGTATGCATGCATAGCAATGGAAATTAATAGTACACAATTAAATAAATTGAGAAACCTCAATGTGTGTAATATAACATTTCAGTTAAAAAAATCTTCTTCTTCTTCTTATGGCTTTTAGGGGTTGCCACAGTGGATCACCTGTCTGCTCATGACCGGCAGTGGAGTTTTACGGTGTCGAGTTGTCAGCCCGGCTCCCAACCTTCCACGGAAGGCACACACATGCACTCACACCTAGGGCCAATTTAAAGTATTCAATACACCTACCGCATGTCTTTGGGATAAAACCAGAGCACCCGAAGGAAACCCATGTGACCACAGGGAGGACATGCAGACTCCACACAGAAGGCACCCCAGCCGAGGATCGAACCAGAGAACCTCTTGCTGTGAGGTGGCAACCCTAACCACAGCACCACCGAGGCTGCCCATTTCAGTTACATAATAAAGTAAAAAAAATAAGAAATAAGGCATTATGCGGTGTAAAATATTGAATATGAAAAGAGTGAGGTGACATTGTAGTGTGATTTGTGGTTGCTAAAACTGAAAGGGCTGCTTCCTGTGTTACCTGTTCTATTGTGTTTTCTGTTTTGAGAAATCTGTTTGGCTTGTTGTTTTTGTTCTTGCTGGCAGATAGTCAAATTACTTAGGCTGTGTATTTTCATTGATTATTTTTTTCTTGAGTCATACTTAATTACAAAGAGTATATCTGCTAGCTACCCGGTGGTATGATCCTTGGCTCTAGATAATTGTCACTGTTAAAGTGACACCCTAACCCCATGCATAAAAATGGGAAAAAAGGGGTTGTGGATGCATGGATGGATCTATGATTTTTATCTTCTCTGGTAAGACTCAAGGCCTACACAAACTGCAAGCACTGTTTGATGTCCTGCTGGTGAATTTTCCCACCCACCCTTCTATTACTTGCTCTGCTTTTTAATCTTGGTGATTTCTGACCTGTTGGTTACTACTACAAGTTGAGCTTTGAAAGCCCCTCCCTTTCAACACTGCTGCTGATATCTTGAATTATTTATTTGCCTTTCCTTGTGCTCATTTTGAAAAAAAGTGCATTTTGCATCGCATTGTCCATTATGATGATTTACTTGGTCTGAATTTATTGTCTAGCTAGTTGTTGGGTAAAGTAGTACATTTTTATACTCCAGCAAGCTCTTTTCTGTGATTTACATCAAGAGGACTGAGGATTTTTCATCTAGTGGCAGTAGGTGGTAGCCTAGTCTATACAATTTGAGAAACACAACAGAAAGCCCTGAGTGTAGTTGCTTTATGAATACAGGCTTATTAGTCAGCTTTCCTTGTTTCTAGTACCTGCACAAATTTGGTACAATTGAGCAGCTCTTGTGTTATTTCCACAAAGCAAAGTACTTTTATTGAATAAAAAGGAAAAAAAAGATCAGCAGACTTCCATGGCTGATGCAGCAACTCCACACACTTTAATGTCACATAAAAGCAAAAACAACAAACAGAAACCAAGTAAAAAGGTGAGCGCTTTCACAGTATGTAATACGACTGCTTCTTCAGATCTTATACTTTTAATGAATAAGCACACTTTTATAGGCTGTTTAAAGTACACTGCTGTTGATATCTTGAATTACGTATTGCCTCATCTTGTGTCTCTCTTCTTGTCTGTTTAAGTTTGTTTGTGGTAGCATTGCACTTGGGACATTCTTATACTGTGTTTTTGAATTAGAAGTACTGGGATTATTCATTTAATAGAAGTAGGTATTTACCTGGTCTATCTGAGTTGGGCAATGCACAAAAGGGGTCTAAGTGTCATCATTTTATTGGCCAGAGGTCTCAATAGCCAGTTTTCTGTATTTTCAGTGCTGGTATAAATTTGTTACATTTGTTGGGGCTGCTCACTGCGCTAGTGCCCTGTACAGATGGAAACATCTAGAAGCAAATTTTCCCTATAGAAATGCCATAAAGCAGTACTCTGTAAAGCAGCAAGTATAGAGCAAATACCTTGCTTACTGACAAGATTATAGCAGATAGTTTGTGCATTCAAAAGCTATACCATTAAATTTAGTAGAATTTAATAATCTATAGCCTAGTCTACCTCCAGCCACCCTAAAAAAGCACCCTTAAAAACCTTTTGTTAGCTCCCATATGCTACACTCTTGCAGCTCACAAATTGTGAGCACCAGACAATATGGATATGTAATTTCCTAACTTCTCTGCAGCTAGCCTGGTAGATATGGGTATTGTCTCATATTTACTGACAACCACTTAATCTTTAAAGTAACAGATACAGTGTGATAGAGATGTACATACAGAATGTCACTGGAGGCTAAACTCTCACATGCAAACAAACATCAGGTTGTCAAAACCATGCACACAACATCCACCACACATAGCATGCAGCACACACACATAGACCAAAATATGATGTGGCACTTAAGTGCAATCTTCCTAAGCAACAAAAACTTCCTAAACACACCATTAGCAGATTATCCTCAGCAAACCCAAAAACACTCAATGAAAGCAACATGTAACACTACCCTACAAATGTAGCCACACTCAGTGGAACCCCAAATACAAAGCCAATAAGGCAAGTAAACACATTTCCCAGGACTCTAGTCATAAGGGACTCCACTTTAACCGATTCTGATGCCCCTCTAATCAGGCCAAACAAGGAGAAGAATATAGTTAGAGGCCTATCTGGAGCCAGGATCTAGCAAATTAAGCATCATGCACTCAAGTCACTGTATCACAGGTACCAGTATGCTTCTATCATAGCCCATGTAGGTGAAAATGACCTGCAACATACCTCACTACACTATATGAAGTGAGACATCACGGAGCTCTCAAAATATGTTCCTCAAGCTGGTATGTGCTTAACATCGAGAAGCGTACTATCGTCACCAAGGATGATGCCACAACATGAACAAAGGATGATTGACTTTATCAACTGGCTGGAGTTTCTGATGTCATTCTAAGAGGATTCAATATTTGTCAACATGGGAAGACATGGTTAACAGACCACATTGCTTTGCCAAGGATGGTTTGCACCTGTCCACGCTTTTGAATACTGGCTAAAACTTTCTCCCCCTTCATAGGGCCTTTTTTAGGCAAAGCCAAATTGACAAACCTACTGACATAACAAAATCAGGAAAAACAAAGCAAAGCTTGTCATCACAGAGAGGTTTAAAACTATTTAATACTAAAAACCAGCAAGTATAAGCACAGGGCCACTTTCGTCTAAGTACTCTAATTTTCAAGGTTCTAACCACAGTCGTTGTCCCCATTTAAGAGGGAAGCTTCCATTGCAACTGTTTTGTAATCAGAAATACACACGGTGACAATGTCTCTCAAGTATGCCCTCCATTTAAACTGCTGTATGTCAAAGAGCCTTTTTAACTGGAACCTGCTCCCTGGATCCACCTGCCTATTGACATCAAAAAAGCTTCAAAGATGCATTTAAAGAGTATCTATTTTCTGAATTTCCTTGCAATTGTTACCATGACAGTGGTTAAGGAACTTACCATCCCATACCCTCAAAAATTTAAGAAATGTTTCTCAGTCTTTTATTGTGCACATATATTTCACACTTGTAAATAGGTTTATGTATTATATATATGATTGCATTGTATTTTATGCAGATCTTAGCTTGCATTTTGTATATATTTTCTTTTTATTTTTCTATCAATGTACTCTGACTGGATCTTTTAATCTTACCCTATGAGTATTTATGTTCTAAATTTTGCTATATACGTATTATCCATCCATTCATCCACAGCCCTTTTTTCCCATTTTTGCCCATGGGGTCAGGGTGTCACTTCACCAGTGGCAATCATCTAGAGCCTATGGTCTCACTGCCAGGTGACTAGCCCTGTTGTGGTTGTTTTTCCCTATCACACATACACACTCACATCTATGGTCAATTTAAAGTGTCCAGTCCACCTACTGCATATCTTTGGCATGTAAAAGGAAACTGGAGCACCAGAAGAAAACCCACACAAACAAAGGGAGGACATGGAGACTACACACAGAAGGCACCCCATTTGAGAATTGAACTGGAGAACCTCTAGCTGAGAGCCAATGGCACTACCTGCTGTACTACTGTGCTGCCCTTGCTGTGTACTCATTCTGATTATAATATTGCTGATTAGAATGAATGTGATGTATTTTCTGCTCTTTGAACTCAGGTTGTTGCTGCAAAGGGTTAATAGACTAGTCCACTGACCCAGTGAGGAACTAATACATAAAATCAATAAATTTTGTCCATCCACTAAGACAGCCAATCAGTGTGATTCTTTAGACCATGCAGAATGACTAAGGAAGGTCAGTCTCTGAAATGGACAGTACTACAACCAGAAAAAAAATGTCTGCAATGGTAGCCCTTTCTAAATCCAAGCATTGTACCTTAATGCAACTGTGTTATGTATTTTCAAAATCAGTGTGACACAATGGCCTTTACTCTGCTGTGACATTCCATTCTTATTACTGCCATCTGTGTTCACTGAAGGTTACACTTCATAGCCTGAGAAGCAGTCTGAGTGAAAACAACCGACAGTCAGAATATGTGTATGTATGTATGTATATAATGGAAGTTATTTATCTATCTCTTCAGGGAAAAAAGGCATCTTAAAAGAGAAGACCGTAACCTAAGAAACTTTAACAAATGGAAAAAGTGAAAACAAATATTTTGGAAAAAGAAGACTATAACCATAAAAAGTACTGAAAGCATTATAGCAGGTAGTTTTTTTCTAGTATTATTAAAATTAGGAAAAATTCCGAATATGCTCTCCCATTTCTGAGTCAACTGCTGTCTGACATTATATTTAAGCATCACGCTGTAAGCCGCATAAGCTAGGTTTAGCACTGCACTTTACTGAAAGCATTACAAAATAGAGCATAACAGTTGCCAATATGAAATATAATGCAAAAAAGCATGCTGTCCTAACACATAAATCCTGTACTCAGTGGTAAGGTAACTTTTATCAGTTTTGGCAGAAAACTTAATGTTGCAGATTTTGTAAAGTTTCTTCTGTTGCCCTTTTGAACACCATAAATAAGGAACATAAATCTCAAGACAGCTTAAGCAGCTTAGTGTCTTCATGAAGCCCTGAACTGGTACATAGCCATGGCTATTTTGTAACTGCACTGTTCTAAAGAATAAAAAGGAAGATTTATTTCTGCCTTATTTTTAAGAAGCAACACCCATTTCTAACTTCATACTGTGATGACAATATACCCAGGAGTTAGAGTAACAGCACTTCTACAGTCTCATTCCCAAATAAACCCTTTGATGTAGTTATCTTAATACTAACAGCACTTAGTTTTGTCTTTAGCAATTACACACACATGCAGAAGAATCTGCACTAGAAAAAAAGAATAAACATCAGTCAGTTTACAGATATGATTTCTGTCACTGACAGTTTGGTCCATAAACAAATACATTTAATCCTTATGGAAGTATATATATAAATGCAGAGCAAGATGTATTAAGTATGTAATAACTGTTCTGGAAAACTGCGTGCTGAATACATCTGATGTACCATAAGGGAATCAAATCTCGAATATCTAAAATGAACCAGTGGTGAGAGGTCAGCAAGATGGCATTGGTTTAAGTGTTTGAGTCTGCATGCTTTTCTGCTCTGTACAACATCTAGGGTTTCTAACAGCATGATGTTAAATAAGAAAACATGATTATTTAGTTCCTGACCAGCACATGAAAGTATATATACATATATAATATATATTTTTTATATATATAGATATATATATATATATATATATATATATATATATATATATATATGTATGGGTCCATGTCAGATGGACGAAAGCCCAGTTAACCGATGACCACATCAATGAGACAACTTCGCCAACAAAACGAATCCCCAACAACAGTGAGTAGTGAAGACAGGGAGTTAGTCTCATTCCCTCACTGTAGTGCGATCTCGGAGTTGTTATATTTAAGTAGGGTGGGTGCAGGGGGGCTTGCCCCCCAGGTATACATGTTTTAATGTGGTTTTTCAAGTGTATTACGGACATGGGAATGTATTCCGTTCCGTAATGCATTGCCTTACCGTTGTTGGGGATTCGTTCTGTCGGCAAAGTCGTCTCGTTGATGTGGTCGTCGGTTAACTGGGCTTTCATCCATCTGACATGGACCCATATAAATATATATATATATATATATATATATATATATATATATATATATATTTTTTTTTTTTTTTTGTGCCACTCCAGGCACTACATCTTTATTCTATCTGTTAATATCTGTTGTGAATTAAAAGTAACAAGTGTTTGAAGAAGGGTCAATGAATCGATATTTTCTAGTGGCAATACAGAGATATTCATAATACTGTTGCTTTTATTAAAAGTTACACATCTAGCAATTTATTGTGGATAGTTAATACACCTGAAGGGAATGCTTGACTTCCCTTGCAGTTTGCTGCATCTGCATACTCTGCACTACTTAAAACTGTAGCTGTCTGGCATGCGACTACCATCCCTGGGGATTCCCAGTTAACGTCATAAGATTTTACCATGATGATTAGGATTGTGCTAAGGAAAGAATTAACCATTTTATGATCCTTGGCTTGCACTTTACAGACCATCACTGTTTCAGGTGGCATTACTGACGACATTAAAAAGTACTACAGACTTTGGAATTGTGCTTCCTTGAATATGAAGAATGGGTTTCTAATCTGAAAGATTTCCACAACAAAATGCTGTGTAGGGTAAATCACCTTTACGTTCTCACCAAGCCCATGAAAAAAGCATTTATTTTCCTAGAAGGCAGACCTAGAAGAAATAATATAACAATCAAGGGGCTGAAGGAAGATTATCAATGACAAACTAGACCTGGCTATGCAAAAAAAGTTTGACTTGGTGTCTGGGACTCTCCCTCATCGGAGGCACTGTCTCTGACCTGTATCTCAAAAACTACTTGAGATGACTTCTATGCTTTACTAGCAGACAAAAAATATTTAAATTTTTAAAATTTCGCATGCAAAATGTTTTTAGTGCCTTTAGTCTTGTATACTAGTCAGACATACTTTTATCAACCTGAGGGGAACTTAAGGACAATAATTAATAAAGAGCTGAAGGGATGTATCTGGGATGGATTAAGAGGGCAACAGTTAAGTGGGATAAGTTGATCCTTCCAACAGAACAAGGTGGTTTAGATTTACTTGATTTGAAGTGATATTTTAGAGCTAAAAAACAAAAAACAAATGTCCAGCACCCAAAAGTCAGCACTATGAAATTATGTTTTAATTATAATAACGTCCAAGGAGAAAAGAGCAATGAGCAAACTGGTTTCGGCAAAACTGCCTTCATCAGTGCAATAACCAACATCATCCTCACATTATTTAAATAACCAAAGGCCTTCATCAGTGCAATAACCAACATCATCCCCACATTCTTTAAATAACCAAAGGCCTTCATCAGTGCAATAACCAACATCATCCTCACATTATTTAAATAACCAAAGGCCTTCATCAGTGCAATAACCAACATCATCCCACAGTCTTTAAATAACCAAAGGCCTTCATCAGTGCAATAACCAACATCATCCTCACATTATTTAAATAACCAAAGGCCTTCATCAGTGCAATAACCAACATCATCCCCACAATCTTTAAATAACCAAAGGCCTTCATCAGTGCAAAAACCAACATCATCCCCACACTCTTTGAATATCCAAAGGCCTTCATCAGTGCAATAACCGACATCATCCCCATATTATTTAAATAACCAAAGGCCTTCATCAGTGTAATAACCAACATCATCCCCACATTATTTAAATAACCAAAGGCCTTCATCAGTGCAATAACTGACATCATCCCCACATTATTTAAATAACCAAAAGCCTTCATCAGTGCAATAACTGACATCATCCCCACATTATTTAAATAACCAAAAGCCTTCATCAGTGCAATAACCATCATCCTCACATTATTTAAATAACCAAAGGCCTTCATCAGTGCAATAACCGACATCATCCATACATTCTTTAAATAACCAAAGGCCTTCATCAGTGCAATAACCGACATCATCCCCCCATTATTTAAATAACCAAAGGCCTTCATCAGTGCAATAACCGACATCATCCCCCCATTATTTAAATAACCAAAGTCTTTCATCAGTGCAATAACCGACATCATCCCCACATTATTTAAATAACCAAAGGCCTTCATCAGTGTAATAACCATCATCCTCACATTTTTTAAATAACCAAAGGCCTTCATCAGTGCAATAACCGACATCATCCATACATTCTTTAAATAACTAAAGACCTTCATCAGTGCAATAACCGACATCATCCCCACATTATTTAAATAACCAAAGGCCTTCATCAGTGCAATAACCGACATCATCCCCACATTATTTAAATAACCAAAGGCCTTCATCAGTGCAATAACCGACATCATCCCCACATTATTTAAATAACCAAAGGACTTCAACAGTGCAATAACCGACATCAACCCCACATTATTTAAATAACCAAAGGCCTTCATCAGTGCAATAACTGACATCATCCCCACATTTTTTAAATAACAAAAGGCCTTCATCAGTGCAATAACTGACATCATCCCCACATTATTTAAAATGTTGCCAAAACCGGTTTGCTGATTGTTCGTTTCTCCTTGGATGTTATTGTAATTAAAAAATTATTTCATACAGCTGACTTTTGTGTGCTGGATGTTTGTTTTTTGGATAGCGTTATTTTTTGGCCATGCAGCATTTCCTTATTTGTGGGGATTGGTTGTTTAGATATTTTAGAGCTACACAGTTAAGGCCCACATACAGAACACAAGCAGCAGGTATAATTCAAAGTGGAAAGGGATGATGGTAAAGCAAGGGAAGTTCAAGAAATAGAGTTAGAGTGGTATTTTGGATGCGGATTCTTAAGAAGAAAATAAAAACCATATAGAATATTTTACTCATAAAGTAGCAGAAAGTATTCTACAACTAAGCCAATAAGAGACTTGAGAAAGGAGATTTTTGCCAATGGGGATGACTGGAAGTAAGAGTAGAGAAAATGGGCAAGAGGGGGCTGGAATTTACTGAAAAAAACTGGCAAAGGAACCAAGACATTGGGAGCAAATATCTCAAGCAAGATAGTAGGATGAGACCGACAAGACATTTGGATTGCAGGCTAGAGACTGCCTTCCCTACAAGGGCTTGATTTCAGAGTACAGACAAAGAGAAAGGGATCGGTAAATTGTAAGTTGAACAGCTGCTTTGCTGGCATTTTTAGTTAATCTAGAACAGACACAGCTGTTAAAAAGGGATAATTAGTAGGCAAATGAAATATTGCCTGGTAACCATAAGAATCGATTAGAGGAGGTTAGAAAAGACTGGGAAGAGATACTAGGAAAGCAATTTACAACGAAACAATGGGAAAGCATATGTATAGCTCCCATGTATGAAACCATGTCCAGAAGGTTTAGGATCTTTGCTTGGAAGTGTTTGCATACATAGGTTTTCACCCTAAGCAGACTTCAAAGAATTTTTCCTCATTTTGGACAGGTAAAATAAAATTTACTATTATTAAAAAGAGTAAACAGCAGGAAACAGAATGATCTATGTGTATTTTATTTATGCCCTTTATTGACCTTGCTAAAACAAAAACAATATATATGCAATTATCATTTTAGAATACAGGTCTTTTATTAAAAATAGTATTGTATTATAATATTCTTATTCTGGATATCTTCACTCTTAATTTTTTTATAAGATGGTCTTGAATACTACAACCTAAGATAAAGTGGTTCACCCACCTAGCGGCTTCCTAATTGAACACAACTATTTCACTGTATTTGTCTCCAAAATACTTATCCCGGGACTAGTGTGCATGATCTTTCAAAAATTATCACTGCTACTTCTCTTTCAAGTCTAAAGATTATATGTAATTTACTAAGTTGGCTACATCATCAACGAAGGGCATTCTAATGTCTCATGATCACATTAGCTACCATTTCCCCTCTCCATAAATTAGCACTACAAGGTACTTGCACAGTTGGTGGTTTTAGTTGTGGCACAGACACTACTTTTCCATACTAATGTGTAATACTTATTTATTTCATTTTGCTAGAAGGTTCCAGATAAAAATATATAAGGATATTTTCAAGGCCTTTATAACCAAAGATTTACTTACTACTGATTCATATACCTCCAAGAAACAGAAAATATGCTGCTTGGGATTCTACCCAAATGTGGTGATTTAATGTGGCAGTATTGACATACGTAAATGTGTATATGCGGAGCTGGGAACATGCCTATGACATACAAGTATAAGACAGTGAGGGGACAGTGACAGGAGAAAGGGGACCAGTATTATGCACCATCAGCCTCCAACACCACAAATAACAATCACTCATGTATAAAAACATATTTATTTAGTTATTTATTCATTTTTATTATTTTTATTTCAAGGCTATATTAATCAGTGCTGCAATAATTACATAAAAAGTTACTAGCTTGTATCTAAGGAATGAAGGTTTCTAGCTCCAGACCATCCTCCAGAATGAGTTACAGTTGCTATCCCTTTACCGTGCAACACTCAGATCTTCAGTGTCTTTTTGGCACTTCAGCCTGAGGGAAAACTGTGATTAGCTACACTGTGAAGTTCACTCTTCTGCTTCTAATAGAAGTTAGCTTAACATCACTCTGGCTTTTGATTTTTTAACCCTTCTTGTCCGCTAAATCTGCAATCTACTAGCCATCTTCTGTCAATGCAAACTCTCACACTGACTTACTGCCATCTTTATTACAAGAACACAGTAGTGGCGGCTGACACTTTATATTTCTCAGCTTGTTTATGTCACTTTTTTCAAATGAATAATTTTGTTGTCATTGAAAGCAGCAAGTCACCTGATTCTTAGGACTAAATGTTCCTTTCAAAACTGCACTCACTAGTAATATGTGATAATTTATTATACATCCTGGACAATATATTAGTTCAATGTTTTTTTTTCCTTTTGGAATTTTTGTTTTCCTAATTATTTATTGTTATGTTATACAGATTCAGTCTGTTAATCCAAACATCTTTTGAAATATACAAGCAGATATACTAAACAAATTCATTAATGCATTTTACATAAGAAGTTTTGTTTTTCTCTGCCCAGGATGATGGGAGTGGATTTTCTATTATTAACACTATTAATTCTGTCTCTTAAAGTGAGCCAAGTAAGCTTAGGACCAAAGATGCGTCTTTCCTTCTCCAAAGTTTTAAGTTTTAGTTTTTCTATTAACCTTATTAGAACAACACTTTGCATTTAGGGGAACAGTTTTCTTAGAATTATCATTATTAGCCACTGCTAGCTAGCTGCAGTGCCCTTCAGCCTTTCTAAGCTATCTTTATTAGGTACTGTAGGCCATAAGGAGGATCAGCTCTTGTCTACATTGTAAAGTATCCCCAATACTGTATGTGCCCACTGCTTAGTCATGAGTAAATAATTATGACTGAGGAACAAGAATATACATTTACCTTTTAGGGCTACTACAGGTAAACAAAAACCAACACTGCTAAATGCTGCAGAGCAAAGCTAACCATGGAACATCCTAACAATCCCAACTTGTTTTACATCAACCTGTTCAAGGAAAGTTATTGAAGGTAGATATTTCTGAGTCATTTAACTTGTCCAATAACAAAGTGGCCACAAAACACAAAAAGCTTTATCCAGTGACACCAATGAAGAAAACAAGCTGCTTCTAGTTTGCAACTAAACAAAGCAAAACAATACAAACAAAGCTACAACAGAGAATGATGAAGCACACCTTGAACATGAAACCTCTACACGACTCATTTCAACAGCTCACTTTATGCCATTACTTTCAACTCAACAGCAACATAAACATTACTTTCAACAGCATAACCAAGTTCTTGATAGATTCTTGATAATGCTCTCCTGATGTTCAAACAGTGGTGAATAGGCATAATGCATTATTATCACTAATTTAAGTTGCAAAATGCTAAAACTTAACATCCAAGTTTCAAATAAGGACAGAATAATTAAGTTCACATATCAACAAGTAAGAAATGTTGCAGTCAGAAGTTCTGAATCTGCAAGGAATAAATGGCATTTTCAAAGTGTGTGAATTAATAAAAAAGAATCACTGGTAACAGAAAATCAAAATTGGTCCATAAAACCAAAAAATACAGAAAATGGATTGAAGGAGTCACTTCAAATGCAAGCTAACCCAGCCTGAGATCATGGAAATACAATCTGTAATTTAGGCTCGGTAAACACTTAACAGTGCTCCTTCTGTAACAAGATATATCTCAAATCTAAATATCTAAGCTCACATAAAAGTAAGAATAGTTACATTCAAGATTTTGATGCTGACAGACAAAGCTAGTTCTAAGAAGTAATCATGCAGAGGAGGATTGCAGTAGAATAAATGACTATCATCCTATTAAAGGAGCTCCTGCCAGACATTGCCACTAAAACAAAACCAGTTCCGAACCTAAAATACATGATATGGCAACAAGGAAGTCCTTCAAGGTTTTATTTCCTGTCCACTTGTAGACTATACAAAAACTTGCCTCTGACGCTGATTTAATAAATGAAGCAGGACATAATTTAAAGCCCTCAAACATTATTTCGCTATAGTTTATTAGTTTCTACCACCTGCTTACCTGTGGGGGCATCCTTGACTATATGGAATAACATATTTTTTCTGTTAAGCTCTCTGTCTTCTCTGGAGAAAGTTGCTGGATTTTATTTACATACACAAAACATGACAGTGAAGATATGCTTACTTGATAACAGACTAAACCACCCCAGAAGAACAACTTGTTTAAATACATAATCTTCATAGCTCATACCATAATTTTTTAATCAGCAGTTTACCTGATAAAAGATAAATACAACTTATTAAAACATTCTAAAAAATTACTAATTTATATTGTAATTCAAATAGCAATAACATTATAGAACTAGCCATCTTAATCCATTTGAATGAAATAAAAGCAATAGATTAATATACACAGACTAGAATAATATTACTAAAAATAATAATAAAGAAAAAAACAGTATCCTTTTACAACTTTTTCCAATTCTGCACTTTTCAGTAATGTTAACTCATTTGTCAGTTCTGATAGATCTTCATTTAGGAATAGATTAGTTACATATTAACACATTAATATTTGCAGATGACAATCAGTGTTAGATAACATCAAACATTTCGACTAACTCTGTCAAAGGAATGTCCACAAAACATTTTCAGAACAAGTAAAGTAGTTTCTTGATTTTTAATCCTTACATGATCTATCACTTCAGCTCAGTCCCCAAAAATAGGGTGCATAAATGGGGTCTATATCAATTAAATGAACATTTACTCCATCGAATATATTTACATCGACACATATACAACGAAAGAAGTAAACATCGAACATGTAAATGCGCGAAAATTGAAACATCAAAAACTTTTCCTTGGCCAACACTTGCCCCCTCGTGTGATACGTGTTACTAACCACCGCAATCAATTTCCCTACTACTAACAAAGTGTGCTTTATATGCAACAAAAATTTAAGTGTTACAAATACAACGCAAATTAATCCATGCTGTAACTTACGCAGGTTAAAAAGAAAGTGAATAAGCATTTAATTAACCTCCTCACAAAACAAAACACAATAAACTGCAATAATACAAAGAAAACATATGGTGCACACAGGCTATGCATATTACTATTCTATTACATTTTAAGTAACATACCAACTGCACGTAGGAATTCAAGTACAGTATAATCCTGTTTATGTTTCAAAACAGTTTGTAAATGACATTCTCTTTCTAAATGCCTTCTCTTCTTCAGAGAAACAAGACATGCAGACATCAACTGTAGTCTAATTTCATCAACATGATTTTGCTCTCTAACAAGAACTGACAGAACAGCTGGTATGTCAGAAATACATCTACCTAGTAGACACCTAATCCTCCTATGCCAGCCCTCCACGTAATTTTGAGTTTGTGGTAAAGCAACATCGTTCAAACATGACACATTCCAAAACGATATAGGGTACACAGGAGGAAAGCATGGAACATGTACTGTTCTAGTAATCTGCTTCCGTACACGGCCCAACACGTAAATGTCAGAGAAATATGAAATCAACTCTTTCCCTTCAGTAGGAAATGTTTTACTTAACTCTCTAAATCCTGGAATAACTTCATCTTCTGTCAGAAATGAAAGTGCTACTAGTTCTTTAACAGAACGCTGGAATGCAATTGAAGTACCATAAAGTCTAGACAAATTAAGGTATTGAATCTTACGCCATACATTTTGTGAGAAGTGAAAGAAGCAACCTTTACTTTTTACATTTATAAAGTTTGCTTCTATACTTTTAATGGCAGCTAGTTCAAAATCACACAATAAATAATCTACAGAAGGTGTTACATCACATCTAGCTAACAAGTTAGATAGACACTCCCACATAAAATTGTATGCCTTAAAGGACTTCTTTGTCATCAAGCAGTATACTAAAGGAACACATTTCTGTTTATCACCACGGGTAACAAATGTATGCACACTGTATAACTGCCTGCACAGTCTAATTTCGTAAGGACTACTCCATCCATGAACCAGATATTGGTATTACACAAGTCTTTCAGATTTTCTTTTGTTGTAAACAGTAAAACATGTATGTTTAAGTGCAAATCTACCTTACGTTCCTGGATGAATTCAGATTCTTTTAATCTATAATCATCTAGACATACTGCACTTAAAGTCGTAGATGGTTTCGAGTTTGTTAACAATGCTTTCCGCCTAACTCTGTTAACCTGCTGTAATAGTGATCGTCTACTGGGCAAAACAACAGTAGAATCCACAG
Organism: Protopterus annectens; assembly: GCF_019279795.1. Lineage (NCBI taxonomy): Eukaryota > Metazoa > Chordata > Ceratodontiformes > Protopteridae > Protopterus > Protopterus annectens. Next base: position 761,447,677 of record NC_056745.1, read on the forward strand.
ACGTGCTAGCAAGAATGTCGTCAACTACTAAAGAAGGTGTGTTCCTGCAAGTACTAGCCATGTCCTTCAGTTGACTACATGTTTTGTATTTCTCAACTAATGTGGGATGTGAAGGATGGTCATGAGCAGTAGACTTCGGAAGAATCTCCTCTACACCTTTGTCAATTGTAATGGCCCTACCCTTACACTTATCAGTAGTTTTTAAACGACAGCACCAATACTTACGGCTCTTTAAAACCTTCTCTAAATTGTACAGATATCCTTCAACAACTAACATGTCTTTCTTTTTCTGGGATTTAACAGTATAACAGCTACTACCCATTACACCAGGTCCAGCAAGAGTGCTACAAGCCATATTCAGAGATAGGACCGCTGTATGCACACGTACGTGCAAGAAACGTACATTTAAATAGTATATTCTTATGATTCTATTCTGCTTTTATTTTTAAGTACTTAATATAAAGTATAGGTTTTATATATTTACCTACTGCATAGTAAAGTTATAAACTACATTTATATACACTTGTTTTTATTTTATTTACGACTATCGCTCTTACTTCATACGTATGCATATTAACGGCGCAAAGTCACGGTTTAATGTAGCTTTCACATAAAGTGGCCAACTAAAACAATTAGACGACATGTTTTTCACTTAATTAACACTTCGGCATTTACTGCTTTCGGTGTATATGTGTCGATGTATATAGATTCGATGAAGTAAATTTTCGTTTAATTGATATAGACCTGTATAAATGTTAGCCTTAAATACTTTCAAGAACTACTTTTTTTAATTTCTTCATATTTTTTGAATTTAGACAAAAGGTTTGAAGCTTTAGCCCACGTTTTATCCAATCACTTCTGGCTATGTTTCTCTTTCAAACCATTCACTTCCTTTATTAGAAACATCAGAGTGGCCATCTCTATATTTGGATATAACACAGATGTTTCTTGTAAAATAAAACTGATTTTGGATGAAAAAGCATTTCAACCAGTATTTAAAAAAATGTTCAAAGTTCAAAACATATATCCTTGCCTATCTTCAGACCCTTTCGTTTTATATACATGATCCAAGGACATCAAGAGTCTGAAGAATACAGGAGTAACTGGAAATACAAAACAACTACTCACAGTAAATTTTGATGAATATATTTTATTTCATTCATACATTCAAACTCAATTTAGAAATCTTTTAAGTAGACAATAAAATTCTAGTTTACTATATAAAAATCCCTTTATTTCAACACCAAAAAGATGGCACATTTTTTCTCATCAATAATCCAGAATGTATATCATGCCTTTAAAAACTATTGCATACAAAGATATCATAGAAAAACATGCCTAAGGATTATAAAGGAAGTCCAGCACTCTCATTAAGGTCTCCAATAAAAAGGCTTGTTTTCCATGACTGATTGATTTGCACAGCTATGAACTGTTAACTACAAACAGTGCAGGTCAGCATTTTCCTGTGGTGGTGAATTCTGGCAGCTGATGCATCAAGTTACCACAGGCACCATCCTCATTCACTCTCACACACACAATACACACTTTCAACCTCACACATTAATACCCCATACCTCTCCCTCTCGTCAGAATGTCTTTGTTGTCTCCTTTTTCTTGCCCTGGTAAATCATGGATGATTACAGTCAGCTATTAATGTGAGATGTTAAGAGTTTGAGACTTCATAACCTTCAGTAAATGCATTATAGTGCAAAAGCTGTTTCACTAGTTTGACTGTAAGAGAAATGATTAAAATCCATCCCTGATTGTGTGTCTTTGTTCCATCATTAATTTTGGCTTTGCCTAGGTTTGTTATGCTACAAGGTTTGTTACGCTACAAGTCTGAGAGGTATGCTTTATGTTCCTGTCCCTCTTCCTCGTATATCACAAGCTGTTGCAACAGGCATTGACTAATGCCCAAGATCCTCATTACATGTTAAAAAAAACACTTGCTGCATGAACTTGTCAGTTAGCACAGTTTAAAGTTGATGCTTCCTGTGGCAAGAGTAAAGGGTTTAAAGCCCAACATTGTATTTTATATATATTTTTCTCTTCTAGTCCTTTAAAATTTTACATTACATTACTTTTATCTAATGATGGTGTAGAGAACTAATATCCAAGGTGGGAGGATACAGGCTGGAATCCTTTTTAGTGCCACTAAGTCATGCTACTTATAGTAGCTTTGGTGTCTAGCAGTTCCCTGATCAACATTTTGTTTAAATTAAGTTCCTTTAAGGCACCCTGTTGTCTCATATCCCCCTGACTTAATATATGTAAGTGTTGGTTAGGCATAAGATGATAGTGTACTCCCTGGTGGCTACTGCCCCCCACCCACATCCACAACTTGTATAAATGCCCTCAAGGCATGACCTGTTACCCACGGTAGCTGGAGTTTCCTCCTTGCTCAGATTTTCTATAAGTGCACTTAAGGCATGATCTGTTATTCATGGTGTTTAGTGTCTGCCACACCTGCTCATATCTTGTCTAAGTATCCATAAGGCATAATCTGTCATCCATGGTGCCTGGTGTTTCTTCACTGCCCCAATCTTGTATTAGTGCCCTTAATGCATGATCTGTTATCCATTGTGTCGGCAGCCTCCCACTCACATCTTGAACAGGTACCCTTAAGGCATGATCTGTCATCATTGGTACCTGATGTTTCCCCCCTGCCCACATCTTGTATAACTGCCCTTACGGCATGATCTGTGATTCATGGAACCTTGTGTCTCCCACCCCTGCCCACATCTTGTGTAAATGCCCTTATGGCATGATCTGGTTTACAGAGTTAGAGAGTAGTTCAGTTGTGCGGTACTTAGCACTTGCATACCTCCACTATGCCTATGTGGCTTTCTGCAGCAGTCTCCAGTTTCCTCCCACATGCCAGTGAAATACGGAGTGACAAAACTGTAATAATCTATATTGTTGTGGGTATGTGGAGTCTATATAAATCCAAGTGTGTGTGTGTGTGTGTGTGTGTGTGTGTGTGTGTGTGTGTGTGTGTGTGTGTGGGCGCACATGCGCGTATGTGTCCAACAATAGACACATATCCCATCTGAAACTGGCTCTCTACCTGACTCATTTTGACCGCCAGGACAGACTGTCTCCTCATAAACCTGAATAAAATAAAGTTCATAACAGACAAATAAAACATTTCTTTACAGGTCCATGGAGAAAGACTAGGCTTAGATCATCACCAAAACTGGAAGCTATTATGCACGCTTTTGTTTTTACCTTGCATGTAACTACCTACATTCTATTTAAGATGCTCTAGTTACAATGCCAAAAGCTTGCATTATTTCCCATAAGGCAAGCTGAGTGCCTGATGAAAGGTTCTCCTGAGATAATGAGTTTGATAGCTACACTAGTTTTGGAGAACTGCCTTAATACCACGGCTATCTTTTTGGTAAGTAATGTTCAAGGAAGGAATACAATGCAGTCAATGCAAGGGGGGCTTGCTATTTGTGCCTTGAGTCCATCCATTTAAAGTAGCTGTAGAACAAAGAATTTAGTAAGTTTTTTGTTCAATTATCAAATAAAGCAGATAGTAATGATTACTCATAGAATCACAGGATCATTGGAGATTACTAGGCTATCGACCCAAAAGTAATTTTAAGCCTAGGCATTTCATTCTTATGTAATACCATAGAAATGCTAGTCAACACACAAGACTGCATTTAGTGATGACTGCCCATGTCCAACAGGGTTGTGGGCTCTATCCTCAGTAAGAATTTACGGTACCCCAGCCACACATCCAAGTTCCTCATGAACAGTGTCATAGAGGTCCACTGTTTCACATGAATTGGTAGCTTGTTCCAAACACGCAGCAATCGCTGGGAAATAAATCTGTCCCCTCCAGCATGTCCTATTTAAGTTGCAGGCCATATTTAGGTCCCTGGAATCGGTATCCCTAGTCCCGTTTTATTTACACATATGCAGCAAGTTCATTAGGTTTGGGTCTTGGATTGCTGTGTAGACCAGGCATAACTTTCCCCTAAAAAGTCTATACGATATGGAGTATAGTGACAGGGACTTTAGTTGGTCTGTGTAAGCCCCTTGATCTTCTTTGTTAGAAATGTCTGAGGTCTCTCCAATTGCTGCAGGTGCTTAGTATGGTACCTGTAAAATGGGGCGTTATACTACATTATGGGCCAGATAAGTGGCGAGTATAGGGAGGGTTATAACTTCTTTTGCTCTCAAGGTGATGCCTTTACTAATCATGCATGCTACATACAAAGCTTTCCTTACTACAGTAGACACATGATGGTCGAAGTTAAAGTCGCAGTCAACTTGCGATCCCAGGTCCCTTACCACTTCATGAGTACTTAAGGTAATGTTATTGATTTGATAGTGTGAGGGGACATTGTTTATGCCAAAAAGAAGGATGATGAATTTCTTTGCATTCAGTTTGAGACCATGACTAATACATCAGTTGTTGGTCTGTATGAGACCCTCCTGGATTATACTGACATAATTTGGGGATTCAATGATTGCACATACTTTGCAGTCGTCTGCAAACTCAGTCAGCCACAGCCCCTTAGTTTTGGCCTGAACTTCTAAGAAGTATATACCAAACAGTAGAGGGCCCAGCACTGACCCTTGTGGCACCCCACTGGTGACAGGTCTTCTGGTTAATAAGGAGTCACCCTCTTTGACAGTGTGTGACCAGTTTGTGAGCCAATTGGCAACCCATCCTACAATGTAGGGGTTTACATTCAGTTTGCTAAGTTTATTGGTAATGCCTGAATGTGGGATTGTGTTGAAAGCCTTTGCCAGGTCAAGGTATGCTGTGTGCAGTGATATGACCTCATCAATGGCCCTGGTCACATTTTCAAAAAAATCCACTAAATTTAACAGGCAGGATCGGCCCTTCACAAAGCCAAATTGGGTAAGATCCAGGGTATGGAGGTCACTTATGTCTTTATTTATGAGGTCCATAATGATATGTTCCATGGCCTTACAATTGAGGATGGTCAAGCTTATGGGTTTGTAATTCCCCGGGTCTGTTGCTAGGCCAACTTTATGGAGGGGAATAACTGTTGCTGTTCTCCATTCCCCAGGAACAAAGCCTGTGGTTAGGCTATGATTGAAAAGGGTATTTAGTGGTGATGCTAGTTCATGTTTTAGCTTGTTTAGAAGACAGCCTGGGATATTATCTGGCCCCATAGAGGAAGTGTTTTTTGCCTTGGACAAGGCTTTGAGGACCTGCTCTTCAGATATGTAGGGTGGGTGGGTGGTGACTTTGGGGGAAGGTTTGTTGCAAGTTAGGAGGGGATAAGGGAGTGAAATTTTCTCTAAACTTATCTGCTAGCAGGCTTGTTATCTCTGTGGGGTCAGTGTATGTGATACTGTTGTGCACTAGTTCTGGAAATGCTTGGATCCTACCCTTTAGGTTACATATGTAGTTGTAAAAGGCCTTATGGTTATCCTTGGCTGTACTTGCTAAGTTTTTCTCAAAGAAGCGCTTGGAGGATTTGACAAGTTGTCTTATTTATCTGTTGAGGCTGAGTAGGGTGCTTTTCCATTGTCGGTGCCTTGCTTTTGTTTTCTTGGACAGCCACTTTTGCATTTATTGTAAAGTTTGTTGATTCTGGATGTCCAGCATGGCAGCTTGTTTTTACTTGGGGCTCTGGCTTTGATTCTTTCTGGTACAGCTGAGTTTATAAATGTATGCAAGTGATTGCACAGGGCTTTAGTGTAAGCTTCAGCGTAATTACCACTTCCAGCTCGGAGTTGGGCTTGGAAGGTATTTATACCTTCACCTAGGATTGTATAGTTTGCCTTGGTGAAGTTTTTTAGTCTGATTTCACCCTTTGTGAGTTCTGGTGTTAGTACCAGCTTGAAGGTGACTGATTTGTAGTCAGTTTTAACTAATGAGGGTCCGAAAGTTGCAGCAGTACATCTGTTTGTCATGTTGGTAAGACCAGATCCAGAATGTAGCATATTCAATCTGAATCTAAATATATGGAATGATACTTCTGATGGCTTTCCCCCCCTAAAATATATGAACACACTTTATTAGTTACCCTAACATACTTGTTCTATTGCTCTGGCAATAATACAAATTCTAGTACTCAGCACTGTCTGCACCTATATCTGTCGTGACCATTTGCTACATTTACTTGCAATGGTATCTCTTTAACCATTGGAGTTACTTACTCATCCTAGTGATATGCATACGTAAAGGGTTTGGAAGTTCAGCAGTTTGTCTCAGTTTCTTCATAAAGGTACTGCTATGAGTTTACAACAGCTTCCTAAGACTTAAATGCTGCAGTGCTGTATATAAATGATTTTAATGTTTATTTTAGGCAATAGTGTACACTTACTCCCAGGAAGGGAAAACATATTAGCAGCTCAGTGTATCTTAATTTTGTTTTAAGTTAGGAAGCTTAACTATTAAATAGCATTAAAAATGAAGAACAGAAAGAAAATGGAGACAGAGGTCTCTCTCTGTTTACTCACACTGTTCACATATGTATAAACACTACTTGAGTTGGAGAAAGACAAATGGTGTACTAAAAGTCTTAATAAGGGATATCTACATCCTTCTACCCATCAGAAGTAATCCTACAGTTAAGTTTATACAATAAGGAAAATCATTTCCTGGCTTGTTTACTGCAATATTTAAATAAATTATCAGTGTGGTAATGTAGCCACATCTGTTATGACATGGCCCTACTTGTGTTTACATAGATAGAGGTAGGCCATATGGCACGGTTTTAGAAATAGACACATACACATGATTTAAAGTGTCTCAACACATACAAAAAGACAATGAATGTTGCTTAAATGCTGCTGTCAGTTTAGTACTGCTTATAATCTGGGACTCAAATGGGATTAAATGGTTTCACCTGTGCAGTGATTGACATATTAAAATCCCTTGCATTCTCTTAATGAAATCATGAAAAATTCTAACAGCAGAAGAAGTGACACCTGCTGCATTTATCTCTGTACGTTCTACAACAATCTGTACTTATTTTATTACTGTTATGACCCTTTTGTCATTCCACTGACAGTGCATGCCACAGTATGATTAAAGGCTGCGCACTGTTCGCTGAAGCAGAAAGCATGCATTTGCGTATGCACGGCTGCTGCCTTTGGCCTGCGGGTTATTACTGGTATACCTACAGTTTACAGCAGTGCACTATAGCAAGTCTGAATGTTAAAACAAAAAGTGGACAACATTTTGGTGCTTTGGGCCTGCCTAGATCAGACACTGAGGTGTTGGAAAAGAGTAGGAAGGTGAGTTTTTCTTTGTTTTCAACCGTCTCTATCTTGAACTTTAGGAGTGGTACTACAATATTATCCCCCTCTTTATATTTAATATTGTTGTGTCAGTTGTGGAATCCTTCAAGTTTTGGGGATCTATAATCTCCTGGGACTTGAAGTGGGAGACCAATGTAAGGTCCATCATAAAAAAGACAACAGTGAATGTACCTTCTGTGACAGCTGAGGAAGTTCAAACTCCCACAGGAACTGTTGATTCAGTTCTATACAGCAGTCATTGAGTCTGTTCTCAGCTCATCCATAACAGTGTGGTTTGGATCTCTGTCTAATCATGACAAAAATAGGTTACATGGAATAGTCCGGTCTGCTGAAAATATCATTGGTGCTAGTTTGCCCTCCTTACAGGACCTGTACTATTCCAGAGTCATGAAAAGGGCAGGGAAAATCATCACCGATCCTTCACATCCAGGCCATCATCTTTTTGAACTATTACCATTTTCCCAAGCCTCTGAGGATTCTGCAGTATTGTTTACATATTGTTAATACTTGTTTCTTTCAGTTGATTTCAGTATTTCTTGCACTTAGTTGCACTTTGCACCTTGTAAGTATATGTATATTTATTTTTTGTCTTGTTCTTAATAGTTGCACGTATGTCATTTGTCTTGTTCTTAAAAGTTGTATGCATGTCATTTATGTAATTCATACTTGGAGAGTCACTGAAACTGGAGTCAAATTCCTTGTATGTGTGCATACTTGGCCAATAAATGTGATTCTGATTTTGATTCTGATTCTCTGTCTTCTCCAAGTTAATGTGGCAATGGAGAAGGTACATGTAGAAACTGGAGGTATGGTGGCTTGCTCCCATATTAGGGGGGGGGGGTGTGAAGGTTACTTGTCTGCATAAATTCATTTTTACTTTTATTATTATTTATGGGGGTTTTTTTGCAGTCTCAAGTGTGTCACGGTTTTAAGATTGCAACCGCCCAGGGATTTAGACATTTTTTGTTTAGATTAGTTTTATGTAACTAAATGATACATAATTAATCACAGTAAATACACTAAATGTACATTAAGTCCAGCCAACATTAAAGCACTACAATTGTGCAGCACGACTGCTGTGCACACAGAAATAAAGTGAATCTGCAGTGTAGCAGGTGCTTTCTGGATACAGAAACAATAAAAAAAGGGAACAGTGTCAAACTTTTGTTTAACTTTAGGGTAGCTATACTGAAAGAAGCTACTATTGCATTTTAAAAGGATTATTTCATGTGCTAGCAATGAGAAATGCAATTTATACTATAATTAGAAGCCTAATGCCTGCAAAGGAATCAGCGATGATCAAAACGGGCAAGTGGGTTGGCCCGAAGGTTCTTTTCAGTAATGACACGAGCTGTACCACGTGAACATTACAACTTATTTACTAAATCAAATCCATCTTCAGAATAAGAATGAAAACATATTTTTTCAGAAAAAGGTATACACTCATATTGTATGAGTGAAAAATACAGTCATAGAAATCCATTAGAGAATGCAAAATGTCAGTGAAAGCCCAATGCAGTGCACAGTATCTGGTATTTGAGGACAAGGCTTACCAACACTGAAATATCCACAAAGCACATTTACTCTTTATACTAACTTGTTCTACTGAGAGGTGTTGTACTTAAACAATCATTTTAAACAGTAAAATAAAAAAAGAAACATGTAACTTGAAGTGTGTAGCAGTGTGAATTCCATGCATTTCAGTAAGATCAGCATTTCTCATATTTAATTTATAACACTAAATTCCACATGATGTATTTGGTTGTGCAAAGTATAGTGGTTTAAACTGAATCAGCCAGACATTGTTTTATCAGTTTTCATCTTCACAGAAACTAACTATTATTGAAAACATGGGGTTTATAAGCATTTACTCTCAAAGTATCTGAAGACATAAAAAAATTGTTGAGGGGTAGGGACAGGTCCTTGAATGAATTCTTCCCCTTTACCATGACAAAGATTAATGCGGTACAGTTATGCATACAAAATTTGTTTCCATCTTTGTGACATGTATTTATCACTAGAAGTTCTCCTGAAGTGCAATTAAAATACTTTTGTACTCTAAACAATACCCCATACAAATTCAGCACAATAAAGTGAAAATGGCTGGTCTGTATACTCTGAACTCTCCTACCACTAGCAGTTTTTCTTAGACATTTATGTAACTTGAAATTAAATCTTCAGGTCCAGGGTTTCAACTCATTAATTTGAAAATTTGCCAATGAAAAGTGCAACACCAACAGATAAGTCAAAAGATGGGTTATACATGAAAAACAGATGGTTCAGATTTCTAAGAGTAAAAAAGACATATGTACAGTAAGCAAATTCTTAAATTTGTCATAAACGTAACTATATTCATGTTACCCACAATATTGGGGTAACACGTTAAATTACATATTATCCCAAAATTTCAGACATTGCTATAGTACCAGCTTTGAGAGCAATGCTTATTACAGAGTATGATGGGATACTTCAGCATTGACAGATCACAGGAAATAACATAACAGCTAGATGCTTAATTCATGAGCACATTGCATATGTAAAATTCTAATGATATAATGAGAACATTAAAACAGAATTTTATTTACTGTAATTGGAAAATAATTTCTTTACTCCCAAGTTACAGAATGTTCTTTACTTCTCTTAACTAGGCATACGTACACTACATGTCCATGCAATAACCAATAAATCAGTGCCTGGATTATTAAGAAAGCTTCTCTGTTAAAGAGATAAATGTTTTAACTGTACTGGAAAAAGTGAGAAAGGACAGCCACATTTTTTTTCCAGCAACTGCATTGAATAAGCATGGTTACAGGCATGCTAATCTCCACACAAAACACAATAGGTGAGACAATGCCACTAGAACTGACTTCAGAAATTAATTTCTAGAAACAGTTTCAGTATATCAGGATGTGCTCATGTGCCAAGGTATTTCAGTATGTCTATAGCATTTTCCATGGTGTTAACTATTGCTGCACTGACATGCTAAAATGTATTAACCAGACTATTGCGTGGATTATATACCATACAACTATGCAAGGATGAAAGCAACTACATTACATACAATATATATAGATAGATAAATATATGTCATATGTATATACTGTGTGTGTGTGTATATATATATAAATATATATATATATATATATATATATATATATATATATGTGTATGTGTGTTTGTGCATTTATTGTAAATAAGAAACTAATACTGCTCACTGTGAAATATCTTGTTTTTTTTACGCTGCTAAGTAAATGAAAGATTTCAGCTTACCGTTTAAGATTCTTCTGACACAAAACACCAAGATCATATGCCAAACACACTCCAAAGACAGTGACTCCAGTTTCTTTTACTAGCATTCCACAGGTTCCCAGGAATAAGCTGAGGCCGAAGTACAAGGGGGAGGTGGTAGGAGGGAAATGTTCCCCAGTATCACTTTGGTCCACACTCCTGTAGAGTACAGTGACATATTATTGAAAAAGGCATCTAACTAAATTATTGCTAACAAAGTAAAACCTTAATTACTTTATAGTTAAATACAAATAGTTCATGTGATTTTCAGTTCATTTCTAGAGCAAGCTGAAGAAAATGGAGTGGAATCCCACAAATAATAATACCTACTACAAATTCTGTAAAATGTAAGTGCATGAAATTAACAACAAACAAGACTAAAAAGCATATGAGAAAAAAGTGTATATGAATTAGTTCACTCTGAGCAGCATTAAAACAAAAAGGAAAAAAAAAAACAACTCACAGTCAGAAGAAAGGCACTAGCGGCATTATTCAGAAAACAAGACCCACAGCTTGAGGTGTGACAAAGTATAGCAAAGTAGAATAGAAGACATGGCAAGAGTACATTTCATTACCACAGAGTGATATAAAAAGCTGGGCAGAAAAAGTTTCTCTGTTGTATTTATTTTACGTTTGTTTAATGACTAAACAGTTACACAATCCAAAATGTAAACGATATTCATCTAATATCACACATTATATGCTTGTACAACTTAGCCCTCCATTATGTGCACTGTCCTACTAAATTAAATGCCTGTTTTTTGTAATACTGCCTCTACTTCTGTAAAATATCAATTACCATAGCATCTTTGCACTCCCATAATCCATACTTAACCAGTGGCCTACCCTTTAAATGAGAATTTATAATGTGTAATCACTGTCTCCCGCTCTTGTCACTTAAACATTATAAGGTACCGCATATCTTATCCAATCTCCCTTTCTTTGTCCCTTCTCCAGTTCTCTGCGATATAACTTCAGGAAAACAGCTAGAAACAGCAGCATCAGTGTGCATTTGAGGCTCTTCTTGCTGGCCCTTCCCTTTATCCATAGCAAGACCACCTTTCACTTCCATTAACATTTTTCTTTTTCAAAAATTACTTTCCATTCCTGGGTGACTACTTTTCAAACAGGAAAGGTATGAGCTCATGTATTTTGTAGATTCATGGAGGCTGTGAAGATAGGTGAAGGCTGCCAGCCTAGCTAGATAGACTTTTGTAGATAATTGTCATCTGTAAATTTTAATGTAAGCCACAGGCTTGTTCTCTTAAATGTGAAAAGTCTGTATTGGATGTTGAGCTGAAAAAAGATGTAACAACAGTGCACTACGCTGTAAGAAAGCTGATAAGTCAAGCATTGTGAAATTCTTTGATCTAAAACTCGGAGCCAAGATGTCTACAGGGAGGCATTCTACCTATTGTTTGAAATGAATCAGTGGTACTGTGTTATCAATTTAAGGACAGAGAGACCCAGAGCATTGAGCATTTGTCTTGAGAACATCCAACATCACCAACACTGTCTTGCTCTACATTTAAGTTTATTATAGAACTGTGTTTTCTCTTAGACATAGCTAGAAACTAAGAAGATTAGATTATTTTTTCTGTACTGATCTCAGAACTTTTCTACTGTATTATTTTAATTACTTCTCTGTGATCTCTGAACTCAACTAGCACTGTGTAGTAAGAAGTACTGTCTTGTGTTTTTATTATTTATTATTAAATATTTTTAAACCTTTCAACTGTGTAGAGATAATTTAAGCTTTAAGAGTACATTGCGTGTATTTAGTGACACTGGCCAAGCCACTCCAATAAGCCTTGACTGTTCAGTTGCACTTACCATTTGGATAATAATATTGCACAGCAATAACTGGACACCCTTTGTTAAGGGTCTTTTTATTAGCTTATAAATATTAGTGAGTGGTAGCAATTGGTACTACCATATAGTCTGGATAAAAGGGGCACAGCTGGAAAACCTGTGTCAGCCTTTCCCAGGAGTGCCTGTGTGGTTGTATATAACTCTTATCTCAAAGTGTGTTTGTGTCAGCTACTTGGGCAGGGACATGAAGCACTTGTTGGAGAGAGAGGATGCTAGAGATTTTAGCTTGCCTACTAGGCTGAGACCTGGACCCTATAGCTGTGCCAGTGGGGAGTCTTATTGGGGATCTGGCGAAAAAGGGAGAAACCAGCCCCAGACTGACTGTGATCTCTGTGTGCTCTTAAGGGAAATTGTACTTTACTGCATGTGTATTTATTATCCTTTCCCTATATGGATGCCCCTCACTGGTGTTAGTGGTGAGCACTGAGGCTCCTTGATTGCTGGGCATCATATATTAATTGGTGGCAGTGGTGGGATATCCACACCACATATTAATTGGTTGGCAAATATTAATTGGCTTGTAGTTGTGTGGGTAGGGTGAATTCCTGTAGCTTGTGTACAGTGGTCTCTGAAGGTGTTTTTGTAGCCATGCAGTGAATATTCAGAGTTCAGATCACAATTGTTTTATTTCTTTTGTTAGCTTAGTTAGTCAGGGAGAGCAGGCAGCATGTCAGCAGAGGAGTAAGGAACGCTACCAAAGAGCCAGCTGGCTAAGATGTGCCAGGCTAGGGGACAGGTGCATGGAAACCTGACTAAGGCAGACATGATTGCAGCTTTGGTCACAGCTGCATCAGAAAACAGCAACCAGGAGGACGATCAGACTGGGAGTGGAGATGTACCACACTCAGAGAATGGACAGCTCAACCTTTCTGCAGAGGACTTAAAAATCCATCTGGAGCTAAAGAGACTTGAGTTGGAGCCCAGCCATTTGGAAATAGAAGCAGCTGAGAGACAAAGGCATCTAGAAAGTGAGGACAAGGAAAAACTATGACGTTTGCAAGCTGAGGAGAATGAGAAACTGCTACGCCTGGAAGCTGAGGAAAAACAGCAGTGGAGGCAGCATGAAAAGGAGATGCTGACTCTTCACCAGAGTCACGGAGGTAATGGGGAAGGGAGTAACTGGACCCCAGAAGCACAAAAGGTCTGTAAATTTCTTCCACAGTTTAAAGAGGGGGATAATTTTGATAGTTTCATTCATACGTTTGAGAGGGTATGTAAACAGTATGATGTTGCCCAAAGGCTCTGAATATGGTTCCTGACCCCCTTACTCCATGGTAAAGCTGTAACTATGTTGTCTAAACTTGCTGAGCATGAATGTTTTTATTATACTGTTGTGATGAATTACTTGTTAGAATGTTTTAAGCTAGCATCTGAAATTTATAAGCAAACGTTTTATGAGCATAGACGCAAAGCAGATGAAAGTGTCTGTGACTATGTTGCTGAACTGAGCCCTTCTTTTCATAGGTGGGTGAGTGGATATCAGGTCACCACTTTTGAAGGGCTGGCAGACCTTTTGGTGAGGGAACAAGCCCTTAGCACTTTGCCTGAGGACATAAGGATCTGGTTAGATGATAGACAATGTGCTACTTCAGATGAGTTGGGGAAGAAGGGAGACCTATACCTAGCAAGCAGGTGATCCCTGAACAGGAAAGGAACCCCGGTACTGCTCATGGGTCTAAAGGAACCCATGGTGGGCAGCACACACTGCCCCAACAGAATCTGCCAGTAGAAGGGGAAGCCACTAGTCCAGGTACACATCCAGGACCTAGGGTGAAATGTTTTGAATGCAATCAGTGGGGCCATGTGGCATACAGATGTCCATGGAGGTAAGGTGGGGAACAAAAGGTGAGAGAGCCAGTAAGTGGGGAAGACAAAATGCTGATGGTAGGTTGTCTTGAGACAACAGGGGTTCCGAACTACCATCCTGAAGATGTCCTGATAGGGAAGGAGTTGGATGAGGCAGTATAATATATTAATGCAGCTACATGCAGTCAGGCTTTGAGACAAGTATGTAGGTCTGGCAGCCTGGGGGAGACACAGAAAGACCACATACTTGCAGCCAGGACTGGTGAGGTGGTCACTTCAGGGAGGAAGCTAAGCTGTAGCAGTGGGACTGAAGGTTAGCCACAACTGCTTGTGGGTACTGATGTTCCCTTGGACAGAGGGACTGCAAACGTAGAGGTGCATAGTAGTACCCAAGCTGACAGTGAGGCACCACTGTCAGGGGATGCCAGACTTCCTGTGGAAGGGGAGCTGGGAAGGGTTACAAAGAGAGAGTTGAGACAGGCTCAGCTCTCAGACCCTACATTGCAAGGTCTGAGGCAGATAGCTAGTGAGGCACCTGATTCTCAAGGGAAGGGGGATTCTGTATACTGGGACAAAGGGCTACTGTATAGAGAGTGGACCCCTGAAGGAGGGCTAGATGGTGAGAGGGTACAGAAGTTGGTAGTGCCTAGAGCCTACTATCTGGCACTTCTAGCCATAGCCCATGATATTCCCTTTGTAGATCATATGGGCAAAAAACGTACAAAGAGACATATTATGCAGAACGTCTATTAGCCTGGAATTTCCAGAGATGTAACAGGGTATTGCAAGACCTGTGAGCAGTGCCAAAAGGTAGGCAAGGCAGGAGAGAAGGTGAGAGCCACTTTGATGCCTTTGCCTGTGACTGAGGAGTCATTTCAGAGGGTAGCTATGTATATTGTGGGACCTCTGAGTATCCCAAGTTCCACAGAGAAAAAGTATATCCTAGTGGTAGTAGATTATGCTACAAGATACCCTGAGGCAGTGGCTTTGTCCTCCATTGAGGCAGAAAAGGTGGCAAATGCTTTGTTAGAGATTTTCAGCAGGGTAGGTTTCCCAAAAGAATATTGACTGACAGGGGTGCTGATTTCATGTCAGACCTTCTGGCTTGTCTGTGGAAGTACTGTGGGGTGAAGCACCTGAAGATCACCGCCTACCATCCCCAGACTAATGGTCTTGTTGAGAGGTTAAACTCTACAATCAAGTCAATGCTATGGGCATTTGCAGACCAGTTTAAGAGGGAGTGGGACAAATATTTGCCCCATCTGTTGTTTGCTTACAGAGAGGTTCCCCAGGAATCCACAGGTTTTTCACCCTTTGAGTTGCTGTATGGGCATAGGGTGAGGGGGACCTCTAGATTTAATTCGAGATGAGTGGGAAGGTGAGTGTGAATCTCACAAGAAGTCTGTTGTGACATATGTCCTTAACCTCAGGACAAGGCTCAAGGAACTCATGGGCTTGGCCCAGAAGAACCTGTCAGAAGTCCAACAACAGAAATAGATGTGGTATGATAGGAATTCTCAAGCTAGAGAGTATGCTGTAGGGCAGCAGGTTATGGTTCTAATTCCTGTCAGACACAACAAGCTGCAAGCAGCTGGGGAGGGACCCTACAAGGTGGTAAGAAAGGTAAATGATGTTAACTACATGATGGAACTGCCAGGCAGGAGGCAGGGGCACAAATTGCACCATGTTAACATGATGAAACCTTACCATGATATGGAGGCCCTTGTGCTGAGCATTTTCAGTGGATTGCAGGAGGAGTCTGAGGGAGATCTGGTGACTGATCTCCTCAGTAAGGCTTGGACTGACACCTCAGTGGAAGGAGTAGCAAAGTCAAAGCAGATATCTCCTACCCAGGTTCGAGAAATCCGAGCAGTGTTATAGGAGTTTGGGGACATGTTCACTGGGAAACCAGGGAGCAATCCATCTGGTGCAGCATCAGCTGGATACAGGACCCCAAAGGCCTATTAGGGTGCCTGAGAGAGTCAAACAGACTCTGAGGGAGGAGACACAGGAAATGTTGGAACTAGATAGGGGTAATTCATGAGTCCAACAGTCCCTGGGCCTCCAAAGTGGTGCTGGTGCCAAAGAAGGATGGCAGCACCAGGTTCTGTGTCGACTACAGGAAATTAAATAGTCACACAGAGTCAGATGCTAACCCCATACTTAGGACAGATGAGGCCGTAGAGCAGCTGGGTACGGCTACGTATCTTACCACCACTGAACTTACCAAGGGTTACTGGCATGTGCCCTTGACTCCCAGTGCTAGAGAGAGGTCAGCTTTTGTGACTCCATTTGGCTTGTATGAGTTCACAAAATGCCCTTTGGGATGAAAAATGCCCCAGCGACTTCCCAGTGGCTGGTAGATCATATCCTAGCAGGAGCAGGAGGGTTTGCCCTTGCTTACCTAGATGATATTGCCATCTACAGTCATTCCTGGCAAGAGCACCTTCAACATGTCAGGGAGGTGCTGGGCAGACTACAGACGGCAGAGTTGACTATTAAGCTGAGCAAATGTCAGGTGGGTATGGCAGAGGTCTCCTACCTGGGACATAAAGTGGGGAGTGGTAAGATCAGGCCAGAATCTGCAAAAGTAGAAGCCATTTAGGCAGATGGGCTTTCAAGATAGGGAATGGGGTAAGGTATACTCAGATAGACCTAACCCTCTCAAGCAACGTTTCTCAAGGGTCACTTGAAAAGCTAGCTTGAGTTCTCCTGGGGGGGGGTGGAGATGTGTGAAGATAGGTGAAGGCTGCCAGCCTAGCTAGATAGAATTTTGTAGATAATTCTGTTATCTGTAAATATTAATGTAAGCCACAGGCTTGTTCTCTTAAATGTGAAAAGACTGTATTTGATGTTGAACTGAAAAAAGATGTAACAACAGTGCACTCTGCTGTAGGAAAGCTGATAAGTCAAGCATTGTGAAATTCTTTGATCTAAAACTCGGATCTGAGATGTCTAGAGGGAGGCATTCTGCCTACTGTTTTTAGGTCAGAGTTAATGGCTAGAATTTACATCTATAATTTTGTTTATTGATCTGGCTTCCTGACCAGCCAAAGATCAAAAGGGCTATTAACTTCTGAGTTAATGTTAGCCTGGGAAACAGAAAGAAATGATGCAATCTGAAATGAATTAGTGGTACTGTGTTATCATTTTAAGGACAGAGAGACTCAGAACATTGAGCATTTGTCTTGAGAACATCCAACATCATCAGCACTGTCTTGCTCTATATGTAAGTTTATTTTAGATCTGTGTTTTCTCTTAGATATAGCTAGGAACTAGGAAGATTAGATTAGTTTTTTTCTGTATTGATCTCAGAACTTTTCTACTGTATTATTTTAAGTACTTCTCTGTGATCTCTGAACTCTTGACTAGCACAGTGTAGTAAGAAGTATTGTCTTGTGTTTTTATTATTTATTATTAAATATTTTATACCTTTCAACTGTGGCTGTTTTGTGTAGAGATAATATAAGCTCTAAGTGTACATTGCATGTATTTAGTGACACTGGCCAAGCCAGTCCAATGAGCCTTGACTGTTCAGTTGCACTTACCATTTGGATAATAATATTGCACAGTAATAATTGGACACCCTTTGTTAAGGGCCTTTTTAGTAGATGATAAATACTAGTGGGTGGTGGCAAATGGTACTACCGTATAGTATGGGTAAAAGGGGCACAGCTGAAGAACCCGTGCCAGCCTTCCCCAGGAGTGTCTGTGTGGTTGTATATAACTATTATCTCAAAGTATATGTGTGTGTGTGTGTGTGTGTGTGTGTGTGTGTGTGTGTGTGTGTGTGTGTGTGTGTGTGTGTCAGCTACTTAGGCAGAGACATGAAGCACTGGTTGGAGAGAGATGGTGCTAGAGGTTTTAGCTTGCCTACTAAGCTGAGATCTGGACCCATAGCTGTGCCAGTGGGGAGTCTTATTGAAGACCTGAAGAGAAAGGGAGAAACCATCCCCAGACTGACTGTGATTTCTGTCTGCTCTTAAGGGAAATTATACTTTATTGTGTGTGTATTTATTATCCTTTCCCTATATGGACGCCCCACACGGGTGTTAGTGGTGAGGATTGTGGCTCCTTGATTTCTGGGCCAGTGCACGGGCATCATAGAGGCTATACAGTAAAAATATAACAAATAAGTCTACATAAGATGGTCAGTAGGTGAGCTATTTGGTGGTAAATAATCTAATAACACTAACTAACAAATGATCAACTAAAATCCAAACGCATTAATGTGCCAGGATTTCCTAAAAGTAAATGAGGATTGTCACCAAGATTATATACAAAAACAAATGTCACATAACAACTTAGTTCCTTCTTGATATTGCAATGTGTTTTTCAAACAGCAGCTAATCAGCCATTTTCACTGAAGCATTATAATTTATAGTCAGAGAACAGACAATCGGTAAATTTGCTTTGAAGCTTGTCACATTTTGTCCATGTCTAATTAGTTGTGGCTGTTGGTTCCAGGTGACAGGTACAATTCTTCTGAAAGCATCTTCCCAACAACTAAGTTAAAGGTGGGTCTTCTTACAGTAAGGGCCTCCACCCATGTTTTGGGTTCAAAGTAAGTAGCAGTAAGAAGAGAATTCTAACCTATAGACTGGAGGGAGGGGCAGTATTCTAAATGAAGCAGGCTAAATGCAAAGATGGTTAGGAGTAGTGTTTGCCATGCCATGCCTGGTTACCAATTTACTTTCTGCAAGGAAAAGCAGAGGTGCTCCTTGGAATCTGGCTGAACAATAAACCTACAGATTTTGTTGACTATTGTCTGGAGAAGGTTTGCACTGTGTGCTTAAATCAGGGTATTATTTAAGAAAACATACTGAATTCTGGACTAACTATAGTTCTAATTATCGCTGTATACTAACAATGGTTATACGTTTATTAAGAAGATGCTGTTATTCCCTGGATCATCTCATTCACCTAGCATCTGAGGCATTCCAAAGTTCATTGACATACTCCTTTATGGTTCCTGAATATTTTATTGGAATGAAGACAGTGACATAGTTTTCAAAACTACTTTGGGAGATTTTTCTGTATTTCATTAAAAATTTTTCCTCCATTCAGATGATCAGGTTAATAGCACATTTAATGATTTCACTCTTGAAAAATCAAGGGTGTAAGTTAAGGAATTATTGCTAGACATGGATATTCAAGTATAAAATACACTTATGACTGCATTCCATTCTTAAGGACTTATTTGTTTATTTATTTATTTTACATTTGTTGACTGGGATAGTCCAACGGGATTCATGTCCTTTTTTAGTGGAGGCCCGGGGAGAAAAACTCCATACATACATATATACATAGAAAAACTATTTATATATACATGTATATCATGTTATACAGTTTCCAATGCAGTTTTACATACATTAAAAGGTTGAAAACATCATTCAGTCACATAAAGTTAATACAGAGCTGTTAAAATCTTAACTTATAATTAAGATACAGTCTCATTGTGGCAAGAAGTCCTCATTAGGCATGCAGTTGAGGGGGAAGAAGTTAGTCGGGAGTAGAGCAAGGACATAGCGATTGTGTTCTAAGGTATTGTATAAGACTTTTCTTGATCTGAGACAGTGAGAGTTCTGAAGTTAGGTCAGCAGGAAGTGAATTCCATGATTTGCCAACAGAGTTGGCAAACAGAAGACCCTGTACCAAGGCCCAATATACCTGCACCAGAAATATGTACAACAGTCAAAAAATTGATATATAAAAAAATCAGCATATATAACTCAATATCAGGTATATGGCTGGCGTCGGTCAGGGGCGGAGGGAGGTAGAATCTGACTGCAGGTGGGATCATAACACATCTACATATAACATCTACATTCTTGCTGTACTATGTCTGTCATTAGTCATTGCTGGCCCACCAACCCTGCAGTAGAACTAAAGCAAATATGTACAATACAAACACAAATCATAAAATAGCAATAGCACCTGAGCAACCTCACCCAAAATAGCTGTGGCAAAAGGAGGGTTAGAGTTAGAGTAGAGCAATGCTTGATAATGCTTAGAGACAGTATGCAAGTGGCTCCAAGTAAAACTGTCTTAAGCATTCATAGTTGCCTTGTGAACTATGCTGTTGAAGTGGCAGTAGCCCTAGTGGAGTGAGGAGGGCAATCAGCTAAAGAAAACAGGGCTGACAACATGAATAACAGTCGTAGGTATACTGAAAGTGTGGTAATCCCTATGGTATCTGTCCTCCTAAGAAATACAGTTATTCCTTTTTCAACCACGGTTAATAAATACTGAGGCAAGAAAAAAAAAACTATTCTAGCAAGTGCCAATGTACTCAACGGGTACTTGAAACCGACTTCTCGAAAATTTCAAACGCCAACCTGCCACTCTGCAAAACTACTTCTCTGCCGGACCGGGCGCGCAAAAAACGACTGATGTATGGGATATGGGTCGGTGGCATTAGTACCCTGACGTACTGGCGTCAGTCTAATTTCCGCCCCGACGCCGTCCTTATCTCTGGTATTCGGGCCGACTGGACAGTGGACTACCCCAATAGTTAGGACTGCAGCAATGTGGAATGAAGAACATCAGAGATTCTCCAGCCGAGTTGTTAGTTTTGAAAGTGTGAACTAAGGTATTGTTGGATGATCTAAGTGTCTTGAGGTTATGGTAGGGAGTGATGAGGTTATTAAGTACAGGCATTTTTTTTGGATTGATAGAGAATCTTATGGGCAACTACTAGTTGATTGACCTGAAGTAGGTTAGGTAACTCAAGCCACCCTAGAAGATTAAGGTTTAAGACAGTGGTGTGTTCTGTAGGTTGTATCAGTGGCAATGTGATTATAGCAGCTTGAGAGTTTGTTCAGGTCAGTTTTACTCAAGTTTGTGAATAAGGGGGAGGCATAGAGGAGGGTGGAGAGTAGGTGTGTATGGTCAATAACAGTCCTAGCTAGGGGAGTAAGAAGGGTTTAATCTTGGGAGCCAAGTTTTTTATTGACTGCTTTAATTGTATGGTTAATATGAAAGTCAAACTGAAGGTTATTATCAACTATTACACCTAGTAGCTTGGTTGAGGGATCTGGAGAAATATTGGTACTGTTGTTAGATTTTATGGTAAAGGTTGGTATGGTGGACTTACAAGTTGGGGAGAACAGCAGCAGTTTAGTTTTGTTTGGCTTTAATAGAGAGACATTGATTAAGGAGCCAACTTTCAACTGTATTAAAAGCATTTTGGGATAAAGTCTGCAACTCTGTTGGGGAGGTGGCCCAGCATATAAGATTCAAGTCATCTGCATATTGAATACAGGTTGTGTTAGGGATGATCTTGTGCAGGTCATTAATAAATATAGAAAATAGGTGAGGTCCTAAAATGGAGCCCTGGGGACTCCAAGGGTTATAGGTAGAAGGGTGGATAGGTAGTCCTTCCACAGGACTCCCTGTTGTCTACAACTCAGGTAAGATTGGAACCATTTGATTGCCTGGGTATTTAGGGAAATGGATTCTAGTGTTTGAATAAGTAGGCGATGGTTTACAATGTCAAAGGGCTTGGAAAGATCTAGAAAGTGGGCTGAGGAAAGTTTATTATTGTTGTTTTGGTTTTGATTTATGATGTTAGAGAAGGAGAGGAGGGCAGTGGTGGTACTATGGTGTGGTCTAAAATCATGTTGAGAGTTTGGTAGAAGATTGTTCATGATAAGATAGTTCAGAATTTGTTTATGGATGCATTTCTCCATAATTTTGGCTAGTGGTGATAGAATCACTATGGGTCTGTAATTACAGAGTTCAGTAGAGGTGCCCCCTTTATGGAGTGGGATTACATGGGATATCTTTGAGATGGAGGGAATGAAGGATTCAGATATAATTCGACTAATCAGGATAGAGATCTGGTAAGCTATGGCATTGGCTGCTTTTTGTAAATACTCAGCTGGGAAGAGATCTGCAGATAAGGTAGCAAGTTTTAGTTTCTTAATTAGTGTTCGGATAAATTATGTGGAGACTGGTTGAAAGTTAAACATGGGTTGGGAACTGGGTATAGTAATAATAGGGTTTGGGCAACTGGGGGATACTTGACTAGCTAGATTTTGGATAGTTTCAGTGAAAAAACTGTTAAAGGTATTGGCAACCTCTGCTGGAGGTTTTTTATTAGTAATTGAGGGGGTAGGGGTGGTGGATTGTCCTGGGTGGAGAAGTTTATTTATGCCTCCCCAAATCTTTTGGGGGTTGTTTTGGTGTTTCTGTTGTAGATGACAATGATAGTTTTTTTTTGTCAGTAATAACAGATTTTTTTGTATCATTCCTTAGCTGTATGTATCTAAGTTGATCTGTAGGGACTTTTGTGGTCCGCCAAGATGCCCAAGCCTTGTTTCTAAGTGAGATGTTTTGTCTGGTTTCAACTGAAAGCCATGGGGCAGCTTTTGTTTTAGTTCTAATAGAGTGTGCTGGTACGTGGGTATCAAGGATGGCTAGGAATTTGCTATTAAAGTATTTTACATCTTCTTCTAGTGGGAGGTGTTTTAGTAAGGACCAATTACACAGTTTGAGTTCATTTTGGGAATTAGTATGGTTAAAGTTTTATTGTTCCTAATTGTTTTATAAGTGGGTTGGTTGGGGATGTCAGCCTTTTGCCTGATTATATAGGTTAGAAAGTGATCACTTATATCGTCAAGCAGTGTCCCAGCTTTGTACATGTGAGGATGACTGTTAATTAATATCCAATCTAGGGTACTTTCTTTATTGTTGGGTTTACTTATCCTAGTGGGAGAGGTTATAACCTGAGTGAAACCATATAGGTTTACATGATGTATAGGGGGTTCTGAGGAACAAGTGTTATAGTCTATGTTCAAGTCACCAAGAACAATGGTTTCCTGGGGGTAGTTACTTAACAGCCAGAATAGTAAATCTTCCAGAATGTTTATGTTATTACCTGGGGGAATGTAGATGCACACAATATTTATACATTTGCTTTCACTAATATGCAGCTTAGTGATAATTATTTTAGCCTTTTCAGCTTGTGATGACTTGACTATGGGGCATCATTGGTAGCCTCTAGCATGGTTTTATATAGTACAGCTATCCCTCCACCCTTCCTGTTGGTACAGTCTAGCCTTAATATAATGTAACCTGGTAGTATAACTTGATTGTCTGAAGTTGATGGTTTTAGCCAGGTTTCAGTTAGACATGGAATATCTGGGGAAACGTAGTCTAGGAGGGCATGAAGGTGCTGAATCTTATTATTTAAGCTCCTAATGTTTAGATGGCTGACCAGGAGTGACTGAGTGAGGATTTATATGCAGTTGAGTGGTAAAGGCCATAATGCCATAGTTAGTATCATACAATACATGCTGTCTTGAATTTAAAAATGTAAATGAATATGTATTTCCTTAGATATGTAGAATACAGAACTGTTTTCTTTTTAAAATATTCTGGTTCATTGGTTCACTGGAGATTACTAGGCTAACGATTCAAGAGCGCTTAGAAGCCTAGCCAGTTTTACCCAGATTTTACCTAATTTTCTATCTCTAAGAGAAAGTTAACAAGGGTCAGCAAACATGATTTTGACAGTTTATGCAGACTGCCCCTGTCCATAAGGGACATGGGCACCACCCCAGGAGGGAATTTACAGTTTTCCATCCATTATTTCAAATGGTGTTTGAAGATGGTCAGAGAAGGGCTCTGCTTCACGTGAACAGAAATCCTATTCCAGAGGAGGGACAATCTCTGGAACACATATCTGTCTCTCCAGCATGATCTATTCATGTCAAAGACCAGGTTTAGATCCTTGGAGTAGGTAACCTTTGTGCAGGTAGTTTTGCAAATAAGCAACATTTCCATTAGGGCTGGGTCAGAAACTATGTTGCAGGTTAGGCATAGCTCTCCCCTTAGTAATCAGTAGGAAACGGAATACAGTGATAGTGCTTTTAGCTGGCCCACATATGACATGTTGGTTATACTCTGCATTTTTGGTGAGAAACCTCTAAGGACACTCTATCTGTCGCAGGTGCCTGGCAAAGTACAAGCCAAAGGGTGCATTGTACTCAATTATTGGTCTGATGACAGCCAACTATAGTGGCATTATGACATCCTTATTTCTGGATGCCATGCCATTACTTATAAGCTGAGCCGCATAGAAGGATTTCCTCACCACCATGGACACAAGGTGGTCAAAGTTCAGATTACTATCTATCCAAGTACCCAGTTCTCTCACCACTGGGACCACTCTTGGGGGTGTTATTAGTGTTAAATTTTCAAGGGTATTTGAATTCCCAAAGGATATTATTATGCATTTCTTTGCATTTAGTTTGAGGCCATTGCTCTGACACCAATTATTAGTCAGCGTCAGTCCTTTCTGTAAGATATCAACATCATTTGGGGAGTCAGTGATTGGGGCTAACTTGCAGTCATCAGCAAACTTTGTCAGCCTTGAAATCTATGAAGTATATTCCAAACAGGATGGTGCCCAGCACTAAACCCATTGATACTGTACTGGTGACTGGCCTTTTGCTGGCTGTGGATTCCCCCCTCTAACTATGTCCTAACAGTGAGATAATTGACTATCCATCCAGTTACATAGAAGTTTATGGCCAATTTTGTGATTTTATCTATAATATCCCAGTGAGGTATTGGGCCAAATGCCTTTCCGGGTCAAGGTAGGCAGAATGCACTGTCTTACTCTCATCCACGGCTTTGGTGACCTTCTCAAAGAAGTTCACCAGATTTAGCAGTCGGGACCTCTCTTGATGAAGCAGAACTGGGTTGGATCTAGAATCTGGAGATTTCCTGTGTTGTTGTTAATTGGGTCCAAGATTATCCTTTCCACAGCCTTGCACATGAGGCTAGTTAGACATATGGGTCAGTAGTTTTCTGGGTCTGTCGATGGTCTTCCCTTGTGCAGAGGGATGCCTGTTGCTGTCTTCCACTCTACTCAAACAAAGCCTGTTTAGAGACTGTGCTTAAATAGAGACCCAAGTGGGTCTGGAAGGTCATGTTTCAAGCTATTTAATAGTCAGTCACCCTGGCATTCCATCAGGGCCCATTGATGCTGTGTTTAAGAGTGCACAGTGAGGACCTGTTTTTTTGTGATAACAAGCAAAGATTTATTACATGGTGAGTGACCGAAGGTGATGAGGGGTGAATTTGAGCTGAATTTATTGGCCAGCAGGTTTGTTATTTTTTTCTGGCTGAGTATAGGTATTGTCATCTATGAGCAACTCACCACATTGTTGAGTGTTTCCCTTAAGATTTTGATCATAACTAAAAAAATGCTTTGGGGTTATCCTTTGCTTAAGAGACTATTTTAGTCTCATGTTTAGCTTGTGAGGACTTGACTACTTCTATGACTTCCCTGTTGAGATTAATGAAGGATTTTATTTCTGTGTTGTGCACTCACACTTGCTACTAGACTGGAATTTCTTCCTTCTGTAGTAAAATCTATTTATGCCAGAAGTCCACCCGGGTAACTTGTTTTCTGTCTAGACCTGAGTTTATTTCAGTCATACACTGCCATTTCTATACAGTTGTTTAAGTGGTTGTACAGGGCATTTGTATATACTCCTGCATAGGCTTTTGTGTTTTCGAGGTTAGGGTGAGCTTTAAAATTACCTATGCTATCACTTAATGGAAGGTAATTTGACTTGGAAAAATTCTTTAGGGTTTCATTGTTTGATGTGGTTTCTACAATTAGATTTATTTCAAATGAGACTGATTTATGATCCAATCTTACCAATGAGGACGTTAAGATCAGGGTGGTGCAATGCTCCCCCATGTTTGTGAGTAGTATGTCAAGGATATTTTAGCCCTCTAGTGGAAGTGCAGACCATCTGTTCCAGAGCATTTGCATTGACAAATGCCAGGAATCTCTGAGCCTGCATGTAATGGTAGTGTATGTTTTCCAGTTGATGGAGGAGTAGTTAAAATTACCCATAAGTAGTGTGTTGAGCCTGAATGGTAATTGATTCTAGTAACTTCAGAGATGCAGAGTGGTTTTCATGGCTCATGGTTGAGGACCTGTAGCTAGGTGGTGATTTTGCCAAAGATCAACTGGACATGGAGTAGCTCTAGCAAGTCATCCTGAATGACCAGTCTTGTAGTCTGGTTGTTTCTTATGTAAATAGAAACACCTTCTCCTTTAATTTTTTCCTTATCACAGGATGGTCTGAATGTGTGATAGGAATTGTAGCCTTGCACTGCTGGGGTGCCTTCTGCAGCCTTGAACCACATCTCTGTAACTGCATAGTTGTCAGCATTCTTCAGGGTGAGGAAAGCTTCCAGGGAGTACAGTTTCTTATTAAGACTCTAAGCACTGAGCAGTAGTACCTTCAGTTTGGCATTAGATGAATTTTTTTATGTTGCTAGGTCTGTTTTTTGGTGCTACCTAAAAAGGCACTGTAGGGGTTGCTAATGCCTTTGCCAGTATTCAAAAGCCTAGAAGTGACAGGTGCAGACCATGTCTGGCAAAGCAGCATGGTCTGTTGATCATGTTGTCCCAGGCTGACAAATACTGGATCCCCTTGGAATGACACCAATTCCTAAGCCAATTATTGAACTAAATAATTTTCTGTCTGGATTCTGATATTACTCTTGGTGAGGGGGGAATGCTGCTCAATGCAACACTCATACCCGCCTGTAACACGCATTTAGAGAGGTCCATCATGTCTCTCTTCATATAGTCCAGGGAGGTATGTTTCAGGTAATTCACACCCACATGGACTATGACGGAGTCACACTGGTACTTGCGGTTGAGGGATCTGAGTGCCTACATGATCTGGCAAATCCTGGCCAATGTCGGGCAACTGACTGTAACCTTTTCTTTATCCAACCTGGTGAGGGGAGCATCTGTGTGTTTCACGATGGAATCTCCTATGACCAAGATGTTTGAATATGTGGTGTTTCACCTCAGAGGCTTGCTTGTGGAGACACTGTGATGTGTATTTTTATGTATTGTGGTTGCTGCTGACTTGGTTTTGTTTACAAGTGATTTCTGAGGGCAGCATATTGAAGGCCTCTAAGGTTTTAGTAAGTTACCTGTGAGTGCCTCCACATATGTGGGTTTATCTGTAGAGACCTTATCTAGGAGGGACATGATGTGTGTGTGTGTGTGTGTGTGTGTGTGTGTGTGTGTGTGTGTGTGTGTGTGTGTGTGTGTGTGTGTGTGTGTGTGTGTGTGTGTGTGGATAAGTCTCAGTTACTGCTGGTAAATTGGCAATAGTAGGAACTAGTGACAAATAAAGGAGGGTGAAATCCTGGAGTAGACAGTTTAAAGTTTGCATATGACAAGTGCTGGTCATAGATCAGGAGAGCAGTGTACATTTGCCATAAACTCTTAAGCCCCATTGCATGTTGTATTCATAGATTAATGACAGTTGTGAGGATGTATATCACACTGCTGGGATAGCTGAGACTTAAACCCGAACAATCCATCAAAATCAGTTCAGACCATTTCTACACTGTCATCTTTCCAATGGCAAATAGGTCACTATTCTAACTATATACTATACACATAAATATATACTTAAAACTTTTACTTCTTATGTTGTGCCAACTCTATACATTTAGCATTCGTATGGTATGAAAATTTTCTGAGCCAAGCCCCCTTCTGGCTTGATAACTCAGATATAGATAGGCCAAATAGTAATGGGACCAAACAGATCCCTGGGGTACACCCAAACCAATGAATTTATTCTTGAAGAAATGGTTCCTGGTCCTGACAGTATATTTTCTTTCCTTTAACCAATTATTCATCTCATAAGATAAGGATTTACTTCTACTGGCTGCATTGCTCTTACTATAGCATTAAGGGACACTGTATCAAACGTATCCATGTATATCCCATCATCCACAAGATCTAAATCTCAATTATTAACTAAGTTATAATAAAACATAATTGGGTTTTAACATACTGCCAGGAAACCAAACTGAAAAATATCTAGTCTTTGCTCGGTGAATTACCAGAACAGTTCACCAATATAATGGTCATAACGTTTTTCTAAATGCAAAGTAGAATGATGTGTCTATAGTTATCAACCCTATTGTGGGTCTGACCCTTGGGAACAGGCACCATGACTGCCTCCTTCCAGATGTTTGTCACATAGCCACCTGCTAGGCATCTTTGACACCTATCATCTTCCAAAAATATCCATTTAGCCAATCAGTATCAGGAGCGATATTTGGATTAATGACATTTTAAGATTAAATGATAACACTGTCAGTTATCATTTGGCACACTCATTTAACCACATCTCGTAAAGGTCTTATTGGACCTCTGCCTGAAAGTAAAAATAAAAAAATGGCAAAAGTATTCACCAGTCCTTCCGGATTGCTAATTAGATAATTTTCCCCTGATAACATAATGCTGGAAACCTCATTCTTTCTACAAGTATTCCCAGTATTTTCAGCAAGCTTAACTTCACATTGACTCCTTGCTTTCCTTTTAGAAACATTATATAATACAAAACAATTATACAGTGAACTTCCTCCAAAGATTGTCTTTTGATAATGGAAAATTCTTTTAGATCACCAAGGAAGTGACCTTTTCCTTTTAACACACTGACTCTTCCTAAGGGAGCAAACTTATCAATCAAGTTGTTTATAAACCCATTCCTCATGTCTAGACTTCTTTTCTTACCCTTTCACATTCGTTAAGTTATACATGTATACTAAAGCTCAGACTGTAACTAATTGTGTTGTTCCTCCCTTTAAGACTTACAGTACATGCAATTCAGCTGAATTAGGCTCATCCTTACTACTACAGTAATTACAGGGGATTTGACGGTGGCATATTTTATTGACAGCAAGATCACTGATATGGACATCTGGAGAATAAATATGACTTTCACTTCCAATATAATTCCAGTCCAGTACAGATAAATTCTAAACATATAGTGTATCTCTCAACCTGAAGAGAAGATACAGTTGTGTAAGAACTTACCATAACAGCAGACATCTGCCCGATCACTACTGCAGTATCACTAGCAGATGGGACAATTTTTCTCTTAAGGACTCCCATATAGCTTGGCACTGAAATTGGCTAAGGCAATTTGCCCTAGTCAAAACAAAACATTTTGGTGACAGTGTATTTCCAGAAATATAAAACTTTACATTTCTGGAGAGACGCATACAATGTTTACTTCTGACAAAATACCAATTCACTGCAGTTATCTTTTCAGCTTCTACTGAATTTCCCATATTGATAAAGAAATCAAAAAACATTTGCACTTTAAAAGAACCAAATATAAGCCAACTTGGTAGCATGGAATATTCTTATGGCCATGTAGCTCTAAATGCTGGAGCCTACCAATAAACAGTTACATTTGTGAAACAAATTGGAAGTACATAGAAAAATATGGGGGTACCAGATTTGGGCATTCATTTAGAAACTGCAATTAGGTTGGGCTTTTAGGTGCACAGGTAAACTAGTAGTCTGCCTTTAAATTCTGAGTGTTGTTTCAAAATTCTTGGCAAAGACTTCTTTTTTCTGTCTGAACATTTCAAATGCTAGAAAGCATTATGGGCACAAATCAACAGTGGCTTTACTTCTGATGTTGTTAACAGTACAATTGATACCACACTTTAAGTGTCATATATTACTGAACCTGGTATTTCATCATTCAGTGCTCAACTGGAGTATGGGTAGTCAACCATATTTAGCTGAACATGTAGCAGATCAAATAACACAAATGGTCAATTTCAGGTAAGTCTGACAGTTTGCAGATTCCTCCCCAAAGTGATGGTATAACCATGGAGTAGGGGCACATAAGTTGCAGTTTGGGGGGAGTGTTTTTTATGTTCGTGGGTCTGTTATATTTACTGTTTTTGCTTTTGCAGATGTGTTTACTATTTTGATATGTTGATGATTTCTTTGTTGTCACCTTGCTTATTGGATGACACTGTCAATGCTCTGTGTGGCAGATGCTTTGTGCTCTACTAGTTACAGGGTGATATATATATATATATATATATATATATATATATATATATATATATATATATATATGGGTCTAGGACACATGCTCGACTAGCATGTGTCCGAATCACAAAACACCGAACACACATACACGAAAGCGCTTAAGATCGAAAAGCGCTTCCATGTATGTGTAGTTCAAAAAAAAAATCTACGTTTCTGCAGGGGGGCTTTGCCCCCCTGCAGCCCCCACACCCCCCCACTTTAATATTCTCACTCCGAGATTGCACTACAGTGGGGAAACAGAATTTTCCCTTAACCGCACTGTAGTCCAACAGGCACACATACACGGAAGCGTTTGTCGATGTGAAGCACTTTTGTTTATGTGTGTTCGGTGTTTTGTGATTCGGACATATGCAAGTCGAGCATGTGTCCGGATCCCATATATAAATATATATACATATATATATATATATATATATATATATATATATATACTGCAAAATCGTGACAATCATGAAGCTAGAACATGAGTTATGTCTTCATTTTGTTCACAAAATATTGCAAACAATATTTCCATTTCCTTTCAAACTCAGGCTGCCCAGGAGAATATGTAACTTTTGAAAGGGTACACCACCTTTTGACTGTGAACGGTCACATGTCACATACATTGTGTACAAAGAAAAGCTTGTAAAGGATATTTTCTTTATCATACACATATTATTCCTCCTTCAACACAATGCCTCTGCCAAGTCAGATTAAACATAATTAAGTGATCGTATGGATCTGTTGCTTTCACACTGGGACCACCTCCCAAATAAATAAATAAATAAATGTTTTCTGACTAGATACATCGTTGATCTCTGACTGGGCTCAAATGAAAGAAGTTCAGGACACACTAATGTACTTAACTTCCTTAACACAAACAAGTAAGACTTGTGATCCTTTAACTGCTACCAACTGACGATAGGGATTCATTGCATTTATTCACAGACTGCCTCCTTGCACCACAAAATAATTGTTTTTTTGTCATGTACCATTACAATACTTGACTGTATTTACATGAACGATATAGTGTACTAGGTAATGAATTTTAACTTCTGTCTGATAGAATGTCAGATATAAATACCCGACTGGTGATCATTTAACTACTATCAAATGACTATAGGAATCAGTTGCATTCACATACAAACTACCTCCCTATGCCCTAAAATAATTGATTTTTGTCTAATAATGATTTTGATGTTTGACTGTGATCAAATGGAAGAAGTATTGCACAGGGTCACATATTTTAAGTTCTTTCAGATTGACGGACACTCACAGAGATACATTGCCCTTAACAATCAAGATTACTGTTGGGCTATGTTCACAGATACAATGTTCCTCCAAGAAATAATTCAGAAAGGGTACACTTCTGATGTTTGACTCTAATAAAGCAAAATAAATTATGGCATATTAATATAGTTTATGTTTTAGACAAACACACACACACACACACACACACACACACACACACACACACACACACACACACACACACACACACACACACGCATGCACGCTCACACTGCCCCCAAGAAGTCAGATCAATGTGTGTGCTGTGTATCACTGTCCAGCTTTACCTGGTCTCATGACGGTGCTCCTGTTTTTCTTTTATTTTAAGCTGTAAGACTAAACAGGATCAGATGATTTGACCATCTGATACCATCAGTGATCTTACTACAAAGGACACAAAATCACTAGGAAGCACTGACATTAGTTTTACCTAAACAACCAACGCCAGTAATTTCCTTACACAGAAACATGTGGACAAGTAGCTATGACCTCTTATTATGCAGTAAAGAGGAAAGTGAGACAATTTGCTAAATAGTTATAATATCTACCACTCATTTGTTTTGAATGTGTTTTTTTTTATTTAGAGTTTAAAAAGAGCAGTTTGTACAAAGTTTAGACTGAAAAATATGCATGAAAAACATTTCTGGTACTGACATTTCTCCCAGTGGTAACTTGGCACCTGAAGTAAAGAGATAGTTGGATCAGTTATTCAAGTATTACACAGAATTATACTTACAGTTTGCTCTTTGACTCATTAATCATATCTTACGAAGCTATGAAGGAGTGTTTATGAATGTAGCTGTACTATTTTAATTTTAATTTAATTTTGATTTTAATATCATCATAGAAATACACAGTCTACCTGGCCTGAGTGTGAGAATTTCTCTGGGTTACACAAAAGATGCAGGAAGGGCATACACACACGCACACACACACACACACACACATTCACAGACACACACACACACACACACACACACACACACACACACACACACACACACACACACACACACACACACACGTGTATTGGCATATCTTCTACTGACTCTGTCTGCCTTGATTATGACCGAAACATCTGAGAGTCTGATTTGAGTTTGCTACATTCCTTCTCCAAACCTCTTACCCCAAAACATTACCTCCGTTTAAGGGTTTATACAACTTTTTTAAATAATGTCTGTGTTAGTTCTCTGTTTGTCATTTGTGCTATTATATAAAGCCTGGAATTACATTTGTTTGACCCACTGTTTTACTAGGCTTATACACCTAGGTATCTTGAGAGTTAACTCTTTTCTCTTTTTGTTTTATTAGTACATTCAGAAGTTATTTGCATGTATGTAAGCTCTGATAGCATAGGCTCAACTGAACAAACCTCATCACATTTAGGGACAAATCCAGAAATAATCAGGGACAATCAGTGACACCATATAAATATTAGTGCTATTAACCTGAGATGTTTACAGAGTAAGATAACATGAATTAATATACATTTTCTAAAGTATTATTATCCGAGTTTACTTATATATAATTCGCCACCTTTTCTCAAAGGTCACCAGTTTTACAAGGGATTAAAGGGGACAGCTAAAATTTGAGTCAAAATGAAGGGTGTCTGAAAATCTGGGATCTTTGAGAGGTATGCTGATATGCATGTATTAATTGATATACTGTACTGCTTGATGTATTTTCTTTATTCTTTCTGCACATGGCCAATGTTGCACAGGAAATGGGTCGAGTTTGGATCAATCTAACATAGCTTACACACAGACATATGATTTTAAGTGTACACATATATGTGCACGCACACACACACACACACACTTTTTTTAAATAATATATATATATATATATATATATATATATATATATATATATATATATGTGTGTGTGTGTGTGTGTGTGTGTGTGCA
The DNA here is from genome assembly GCF_019279795.1 of Protopterus annectens. Classification (NCBI taxonomy): domain Eukaryota; kingdom Metazoa; phylum Chordata; order Ceratodontiformes; family Protopteridae; genus Protopterus; species Protopterus annectens. The sequence goes on from NC_056745.1 coordinate 761,480,998, forward strand.
CATTTGACTATTATGCAAATCTGATTCTGAATGACCACTTCCAGCTGTGTTGATTGCTTTGTTAGCCAGAATGACTCTGATACTTGAACCTCCTTCTTTATCACTGCTGGTAATTTAATTTCAGTTTCTCAACATCAGCACTGACATGAAAGGCATCTTAAAAGGTGGGATTTTATTTAGCACACTGTTTATTTGCATGCCACATGTTTATCACTCCAAGTGAGTTAATGGTGCCAGGAATTCTGACTTGTCTCCATTCATCATAACCATATGGAGGTCAAGAGCTGAAAGAGATCTTGGCCTGTTCACTAGCTTTTACAGAGTCCAGGACAATTTCTACACAGCAAGGATAGCTAATTACTGCAGCTCAGGGAATGCTTCCAGTCACCAGGGCCTGAAATACATGACTGTGAGAATTGTATTACAAGACATACTGACTGAATTCTGCTTTGATGCATTCAGACTGGCTCCTACATGCACTGTGATATTTAATTAAGCTCTTGTTTCACTGTATCTTGTCATACAAAAGTATTTTTGTTCTGGTAGGCTCTGAATGCCCAGGGACTCCTTAAGAAACAGAACTTTTACTTACATGTTTGTCTACTAAAACCATTCCTGCTTGTTATCTCTACACTAAAAAGATTAAAAAGGACTCTTGCTTTTTAATGCTTTTTTTCACTCTACATTGCTTGCTTGGATTACAGTGTTTTTCACATGCTTCATTTCTATTTATGTGCTAGGACTATGTATTATATAGGGATTTCTATTTATGTGCTAGGACTATGTATTATATAGGGATTTCTATTTATGTGCTAGGACTATGTATTATATAGGGATTTCTGTTTATGTGCTAGGACTATGTATTATATAGGGATTTCTATTTATGTGCTAGGACTATGTATTATATAGGGATTTCTGTTTATGTGCTAGGACTATGTATTATATAGGATTTCTATTTATGTGCTAGGACTATGTATTATATAGGATTTCTGTTTATGTGCTAGGACTATGTATTATATAGGGATTTCTGTTTATGTGCTAGGACTATGTATTATATAGGGATTTCTGTTTATGTGCTAGGACTATGTATTATATAGGGATTTCTGTTTATGTGCTAGGACTATGTATTATATAGGGATTTCTGTTTATGTGCTAGGACTATGTATTATATAGGGATTTCTGTTTATGTGCTAGGACTATGTATTATATAGGGATTTCTATTTATGTGCTAGGACTATGTATTATATAGGGATTTCTATTTATGTGCTAGGACTATGTATTATATAGGGATTTCTATTTATGTGCTAGGACTATGTATTATATAGGGATTTCTATTTATGTGCTAGGACTATGTATTAGATAGGCTTTTCTATTTATGTGCTAGGACTATGTATTATATAGGATTTCTATTTATGTGCTAGGACTATGTATTATATAGGGATTTCTATTTATGTGCTAGGACTATGTATTATATAGGGATTTCTATTTATGTGCTAGGACTATGTATTATATAGGGATTTCTATTTATGTGCTAGGACTATGTATTATATAGGGATTTCTATTTATGTGCTAGGACTATGTATTATATAGGATTTCTATTTATGTGCTAGGACTATGTATTATATAGGGATTTCTATTTATGTGCTAGGACTATGTATTATATAGGGATTTCTATTTATGTGCTAGGACTATGTATTATATAGGGATTTCTATTTATGTGCTAGGACTATGTATTATATAGGGATTTCTATTTATGTGCTAGGACTATGTATTATATAGGGATTTCTATTTATGTGCTAGGACTATGTATTATATAGGATTTCTATTTATGTGCTAGGACTATGTATTATATAGGGATTTCTATTTATGTGCTAGGACTATGTATTATATAGGGATTTCTGTTTATGTGCTAGGACTATGTATTATATAGGGATTTCTATTTATGTGCTAGGACTATGTATTATATAGGGATTTCTATTTATGTGCTAGGACTATGTATTATATAGGGATTTCTGTTTATGTGCTAGGACTATGTATTATATAGGGATTTCTATTTATGTGCTAGGACTATGTAATAGATAGGGATTTCTATTTATGTGCTAGGACTATGTATTATATAGGGATTTCTATTTATGTGCTAGGACTATGTATTATATAGGGATTTCTGTTTATGTGCTAGGACTATGTATTATATAGGATTTCTATTTATGTGCTAGGACTATGTATTATATAGGATTTCTGTTTATGTGCTAGGACTATGTATTATATAGGATTTCTGTTTATGTGCTAGGACTATGTATTATATAGGGATTTCTGTTTATGTGCTAGGACTATGTATTATATAGGATTTCTATTTATGTGCTAGGACTATGTATTATATAGGATTTCTGTTTATGTGCTAGGACTATGTATTATATAGGATTTCTATTTATGTGCTAGGACTATGTATTATATAGGATTTCTATTTATGTGCTAGGACTATGTATTATATAGGATTTCTATTTATGTGCTAGGACTATGTATTATATAGGATTTCTATTTATGTGCTAGGACTATGTATTATATAGGATTTCTATTTATGTGCTAGGACTATGTATTATATAGGATTTCTATTTATGTGCTAGGACTATGTATTATATAGGGATTTCTATTTATGTGCTAGGACTATGTATTATATAGGGATTTCTATTTATGTGCTAGGACTATGTATTATACAGGATTTCTATTTATGTGCTAGGACTATGTATTATATAGGATTTCTATTTATGTGCTAGGACTATGTATTATATGGATTTCTATTTATGTGCTAGGACTATGTATTATATAGGGATTTCTATTTATGTGCTAGGACTATGTATTATATAGGGATTTCTATTTATGTGCTAGGACTATGTATTATATAGGGATTTCTATTTATGTGCTAGGACTATATATTATATAGGATTTCTATTTATGTGCTAGGACTATGTATTATATAGGGATTTCTATTTATGTGCTAGGACTATGTATTATATAGGATTTCTATTTATGTGCTAGGACTATGTATTATATAGGGATTTCTATTTATGTGCTAGGACTATGTATTATATAGGGATTTCTATTTATGTGCTAGGACTATGTATTATATAGGGATTTCTATTTATGTGCTAGGACTATGTATTATATAGGGATTTCTATTTATGTGCTAGGACTATGTATTATATAGGGATTTCTATTTATGTGCTAGGACTATGTATTACATAGGGATTTCTGTTTATGTGCTAGGACTATGTATTATATAGGGATTTCATGTGCTAGGACTATGTATTATATAGGGATTTCTGTTTATGTGCTAGGACTATGTATTATATAGGGATTTCTGTTTATGTGCTAGGACTATGTATTATATAGGGATTTCTATTTATGTGCTAGGACTATGCATTATATAGGGATTTCTATTTATGTGCTAGGACTATGTATTATATAGGGATTTCTATTTATGTGCTAGGACTATGTATTATATAGGGATTTCTATTTATGTGCTAGGACTATGTCTTATATAGGGATTTCTATTCATGTGCTAGGACTATGTATTATATAGGGATTTCTATTTATGTGCTAGGACTATGTATTATATAGGGATTTCTATTTATGTGCTAGGACTATGTATTATATAGGGATTTCTATTTATGTGCTAGGACTATGTATTATATAGGGATTTCTGTTTATGTGCTAGGACTATGTATTATATAGGGATTTCTATTTATGTGCTAGGACTATGTATTATATAGGGATTTCTGTTTATGTGCTAGGACTATGTATTATATAGGGATTTCTATTTATGTGCTAGGACTTTGTATTATATAGGGAGTTCTACTTATGTGCTAGGACTATGTCTTATATAGGGATTTCTATTTATGTGCTAGGACTATGTATTATATAGGGATTTCTATTTATGTGCTAGGACTATGTATTATATAGGGATTTCTATTTATGTGCTAGGACTATGTATTGTATAGGGATTTCTACTTATGTGCTAGGACTATGTCTTATATAGGGATTTCTATTTATGTGCTAGCACTATGTATTATATAGGGTCACTGGGTTCATTACTTTTATTTTCTGCCTACTCTATCACTTGCCTGATTAGCTCCCAGAGGGTCCTTGCTTATAACTACCTCTCAAATTTAACCCTGCTGGTTGATATATGTTGGATATGTGTAGGCTACACATTGATGTGATGGTAACATAAGTGATTAGCCCCCACCGGATTCTTATCTTATGTGTGCTTTCTTGAAATCATCTTGCTAATATACTGCTACATGACTTACAGTGACATGACAACTGTTCTGTGTCAATTAACAAAACCGCTTGGTTCCACTCCATAACTCTACTGCTCATTTAATTTAATTATGCTAAGCAATCTTCGGTATTCCAACATTGATTCATTTTTGATACCTGCTTTATCCTATTCAGGGTCACAAGAATGTCATGTTCTATGCTAGTAGGCAATGGGTGCAAGGCAGAATAACACCCCTACATGGTTTACAAGCAGACATACAGATGTAGCCATATAATGCATGTACATAATTTGCAGATGTGCTCACAGACACAAATAAACCCACAGATGTGTGTGCATGCTTACACACACACACACACACACACACACACACACACACACACACACACACACACACACAAGCACATCCTGTGCACACCTAAAGGCAATTCATAGAAGTTCCAGACAACTTGTTGACATGTCTTTGAGATATGAAACCTAGGCAGACACAGGGAGAAAATTCCATGTTTTCAAAGAAGGCACCTCAGGTGTTAAGAGAACTACAGAACCAAACATGGAAAGGCAGCGACATTTAACTGTTAAGAAATGAAAATGTTTACTATGTGGTATACAAAACTCTATTATAGATACCAGCCAGCTCCATATGACTCTCCTTTGGCTTTCTGTCATGCATGCTGTTGTTGAAGAATTTGTGCATGACTCTGTGCTGTGCTGAACTGCCCTCTTGAATGCCTTATACGAAGGAGTGAGTCATGAAACAGGTTTTTATCTGGTTTCCATACTACCAAGTAGCATATGCCTAATGGTGAAAAGCATTACAGGGATATAGATTTGCTTGCATAGTGCACAAGAGAAGGCCATGACATATTTTCTGTGACTTGACGATGTTTGCCATCTCAAACCCCTGCAATGTCCAGTGTACCAAAGCTCCCTGTAGCCCTTGCTTTTGCTACATGGCTGCAGAGTGAAGATAAACAGTTAATCTATAAACATGTAAAATAATGCATATACAACTTTTTACAGCATTTACAAGGGAAAAAAATTTCAAAAGGCCGCTTTAGGATGATCGAAAAATTCCATTTATTTTCATATATTTTTTTACAGGTGTCCAGAAAACATTTCCATTTAGCAGATAATGTCAAAAAATCCAGCAAATTATCTAAAACAATATGAAGCTTACTCTCCCTAAGCATTTGCCAGAGGACAGGTCCAGGTTGCAGAAGTTAGCTCCATAGGGAATGCAGAATGAGTCAGTGCCATGTTGCTTTACCTAACAGAATAAGTAGAATCACACCTGAGTGCATTAGTGAGGCGACGGCAGTACTCATCATGTGATACACTCCAGACTATGGAAGTGAGAAAAGGGAATGCTCTTTGTGTAAATGGCAGCCCCCTACTGTGTGTTCAGCACTACTGGAGAGGACATTGAGCTTACACAGACATTCGTTCAGCAGTCCTACACCAAACTATACATTAGTTAGACTATGCAGCTATCTCTGCTGAGCACTGACATACATCTGAGTACCCACGCTGTTCCTAATATTTGATCAGCAGACTCTATGTTGTGTTGATTACACAATGCTTTCTCTGGCTACCTTAACTTTCTGCTTCTCTGCAGGAAGATGCACACTTTACTTACCCTCACCCTCTTTCTTATAGACAAAGGCAATAAAGACTCATCAGCAATTAGCTCACTACACAGTGCAAATATGCATGGAGAGAAGCAATGAGCAAACTGTGTGTGATTCAGAGAAACAGAATATGTGCTTGATCAAGGAGCAACATAGCTTGGTATACAATACATGTAAATTAAAGAATAATAACAACAAAATGCAGATGAGACACATAGCATTGCATATAAAAGACAATGCCAAATATGACAAACCAATTCAGAAATGTATAAAATGGGTGAACCGTGCCACTGCACATTTTTAACACAGTGAATCACTGTGTATGCAAAAGGTGTGATTCTTGGAAAAGCAGCAGCTACAGCTCAGCGTCTGCACTGCCAGTGGTCAGCATCAGAGTCAGCACTGCTAGTGGTCAGCATCAGAGTCTGCACTGCTAGTGGTCAGCATCAGAGTCAGCACTGCTAGTGGTCAGCATCAGAGTCAGCACCTGCAGTGATGTTGCATCATGGCCATTCACACCATTAGAGGAAATACATCCAGAAACTGACATACCACCTAAGTGACCAGCAGACTGTGGACCTTTTCCATGTGGACAGGGAGAAGGTAAATTATGAATTGTGCCATAGACCAGCAGAAGCAAAGGGATTTATGGCATGCAGTTTTAATCATATTATCTACAGGGACATTTTCAGAAAACTTCGGTAAACATGTTATGGTTATTACAGGCTTCACCCTCATAAATCCTAAATCCGTTTCTCAACATTATTATGCAGTATGAAGAAGAACATATCTTGTCTTCCAGGACATCAGAGAGAGAACCAACATCCTGTAGGCACTGTACAACCTTACCTGTTTCCCTGAGGTTCTATGAGCCATAGACTGCACATTTGCCATTAACACACCACCTGATCCAGAGATACTACATCTACAGGAAGGGCTTCCATTCCCTTAACTGCCAGGTCATCTGTAATACCCCAAGGCATTATTTCTAAGGTGTCTATGTAACAGCTGGGCAGTTACCATAGTTTTCACATTTGGCACGTCCAATCTACACTGCATGCTCCTGCAAGAAGATTTCTCAACTGGTCATCTAGCTGGTAGATGTGCATACAGGTTAAACAGACAGGTCCATAGACAAATGTACCATGCAAGCATGAAGATGGTCACATACATATATTTTTTTGTTTTGTGTTGTCAGCAAGACCAGATATTTTCTACAGTCCTGGTTGTGGCCCCTATCTGCAACTCTCTGACCATGCAGGGGAAGGTTTAGATTGTAGGCAGTACCAAAATGCTTAATTCTCTGGAGCAGATGTTGAGCCTATTCAAAGGATACTTCCATCGCCATTTACATCAGGAGGTATACTGCAGCACAGTATTGGAATACTGAGAAGAAAGAAAGTATCAAAGGCTTTGCCCAGGTCAAGGTAGGTGGTCTGCACCATCCTCCCCTCATCCATGGCTTTGGTGACTGTCACAATGAAGTCAACCTAATTTAACAGGCATGGCCTCCCCTTGATGAAACCAAACTGTGTGGGATTGAGTGTTAAGAGGTTGTCAATGTCCTTGTTAATGATGTCCATGATAATCTGTTCCATGGCCTTGCAGATCAGGCTAGTTAGGCTGATGGGTCTATAATTTCCAGGATCGGTGGACGCACCACCTTTGTGCAAAGGAATGACAGTGGCTGTCCTCCACCTGGCTGGGACAAAGCTGGTACGCAGGCTTTGGTTGAATAGGGTGCCTAATGGTGCTGCAAATTCCTGCCTGAGATGTTATCAGGTCCCATGGAGGCAGTATATTTTGCCTTTGAGAGGGCAGTGATGACCTGCTCCCTAGAGATAAGGGGAGGGTGTCAGGTACTGGGGATGTTCTGATTTACTGATGGGGGGGCAGAGGGGTGAAGGCTTCACTGAACCTGTCTGCCAGCAGGTTGGCTATATCTACGGTGTTTGTGTATGTGGTGTCCTTGACCACCAGTTCTGAGCAGATCTGAGTGCTTTTTTTTGAGACTGTGGACATATGTGAAGAAGGCCTTATAACTGTCTTTAGTAAATGTGGCCAGTTTGGACTCGAACTTTGCTTTGGAGGATTTCACTAGTGCTCTTATTTACATGTTCAGACTAAGGAGAGATTGCTTCCAATTAGGCACTTGCTCCTTCTTGGTCCTGGACAAATTTTTTTTTCCTTTCATTATAGAGTTTATTTATTGCAAATGTCCAACAGACAGGTTTACTCTTCCTTGGGGAGGATAATTTTGTCCTGTCGGGTATTCCTGATTCCATGCAGCTATATAAATGCTCATAGAGTACTTTGGTGTAGGTTTGGACAGATGTGCCAGTTCCTATGGAGGGAGAGGGGGCTATGAAGCTGTTTATACCTTCCCTCAGGAGGTTGTAATCAACTTTGGAGAAATGTTTTTGTTTGACTCTAGCTAGGGGGGTTGGGGGAGATGGTGACTGTCGTTCTTATGTGCATTAATAAGATGTTGAAGCTTGGGTGTTTGTTTAAGTAGTTTATTTATACAAATACATCAGAATGGATAGCAGAAACATTAAACTTACATGAACTATCTAACTAATTGACTGACTACATACTTGCATGCTCACACTCTGGCTGCTCACTCAAAATGGCACCGTTGCTTAGTGACTGCTTACCTGTGCTCAGTACTTACATGCATATGCTGAGTCACTGGGAAGCTTCTTAAAGGTACATCACACACACTGATCTACATCCTCCCTCTTTACTGTGCTGTCTCATAGAAACAATGACATTTAAATAGGCATGCAATTATACAGCCACTAATAATAAAGAACGACAGTCATGTCCAGGTTGCCATGTATCTGGAACTAGGTTTCTAGATGTGACATGATCTTGTGACATGCTAGTTAGGACTAAGTTTAGAAACAGGGACAGTCAGTGGGGAATGTTCTGCCTGAGGAATCTCAGGGATTTTCTCAGGAACAGGGATTGTTGACGGAATGTTCTCTGGAACAGGAACATTGGACAAGTCACTCTGAGAACTAGAGTCTTTGTCACAGGAAAAATGCTGTAACTCTGGTTCAGACACCGATAACAAATGCTTCCGATTTCATCTGAATTCCATTCCTTGTGACTCCACAATGTATGACCTCGGCTCTTGACACAAACTTTTCACAAATCCGATGCGATCTAAACTATTTGACATCTGCATCTTAACTATCTCCCATTTTTGTAAAGAATGGAGTGGTTTGCTGGTTTTATCATAGTAAGACTTCTGGGACAAAGGCTTTTTCAACATTTAGGCTTTTACTGCTTTGTTGTTTATAGCACATTACTGCTGGTTTGTCTCAACATAATTCTCTGGGTAGGTGAACCAAGATGATTAGCACGAGGAATGTTTCTGAGATTCAACAAGTTGAGAAAAACATTGGTACTCTCACATCTGGATTTCTCTAACAGCTGTTTTGTACTTTGAACTGCACGTTCAGCCAAGCCCTTTGACTGAGGGTATTTAGGAATACTTGTAACATGAACAAAGTTCCACTCTTCTGCAAATTTTTTGAATTGCTGACTTGTAAACTGTGTACCATTGTCAGAAATAACTGTGTGGACTAGCATGGATAGAAAAATGTCACTTCAACTTAGTAATGACAGTACTGGAAGTCAGGTTGGGAAGTAGGTCAATCTTGAACCAATTTGAATTAGAGTCTACTAACACCAAGTAATGTTGAACATTCCACTCAAAGATATCTGTCACTACTGCCAACCAAGGTAGTTCAGGAATCTGGCTTAACTGAAGTGGTTCTTTCTGTTGATGCGGCTTTGTACTATAACATACTGAACAAGATGAAAGTACTTTCTCAATATCTCTTGATATAGAAGGTCAAATACTAGACCTATCACCCTTCTTTTGGTAGAATCAGTTCTTGGATGGCCACAGTTTAAGATCTTAATATACTCTTGTTGCAAGGACTTTGGAACAATCACTTTAGGACCTTTCATGATGATACCATTGTCTGACAAAATGTCATCTCTGTCTGGAATATAAGGTTACACTTCTACTGGTAAACAAGATTGTTTTGAAGGCCACCCTCGACTGATAAAGAGGTTTAGTTTCTGGAAAATTGTATCTGAAGCTGTGTGAGTTCTGCTCTCATCAAGACATTTAGAAGAAAAATTATTCACTTCCATGACCTCAAATCAAGTTGCTTATTCTTATGCTGTTCTATGATTTTTCTGGGTGATCTGGATAAAGTATCAGCAAGATAAAGAAGTTTCCCTTTTGTGTAAACAGGATTGAAAATGTACTTTTGCAATTTGAGCCTCATGCATTGTAGTCTAGCTGAAGCTGTATGCATAGTCTTTCTGAAAATAGTAACTAGCAGTTAGTGGTCAGTTTCAATCTGGATAGGTCGACCATAAATATAATTATGAAACTTCGAACATGCAAACACAATTACTGAAAGCTCTTTCTCAATCTGGCATACTGCATCTTGGTTTTTGTAAGAGTTCCTGATGCATAGGCTAGTGGTCTACTCTCTTGAAGAATGACTGCACCAAGACCAAACATAGAAGCACCACAGGAAAGAGTGACTGGTTTGTGAGCATCATAGTAACTGAGAGTTGGTGGGTTAGCAATTTTCTGTTTCAGGACATCAAATACTCTTTGGTGCTGTTCTGACCATACCCAAATTACATCTTTGCATGTCAGCACTCTGAGCAGTGCTGAAAAATGGCTTAAATCTGAAATGAACTTGCCTAGATAGTTGACCATGCCAAGAAAATAGGGTTTGGACATTGTCTGGAGTTGGCATCTCTAGAATTGCTGTTTGCTTGCAAGGATCTGGTTATAAATCTGAACTGGTAAGCAAGTGACCGGCATAAGTAATTTCCTGTAGCCTGAATCTGCACTTCTGAGGATTCAGCTTAAGATTCACTTCACATGTTCTTTCCAGAACTTACTTGAGGTTTCTGTCATGTTCAGCTTCACCATTGCCTCCTACTAGAATATCATCTACTATAATTGCCCATGGATAGCCCCAAAAAACTTGCTCCATCGCACGCTGAAAGACTTCACTGGCAGAATTTATCCCAAATGGTATTCTCAGAAATCTGTATCTTCCAAATGGCATACAGAATATGGTTAACAATGAAGATTTTTGGTCAAGCAGAATTTGCCAAAAGGAACTCTGCATCTAAGACATAAAATAAGTGGAATTTAGCATGAGGTTGGCAACATCTTTGACTATGCGCATTGGATGATGAGGCCTTCTTAATGCTTTGTTCAGATCTCTTGGATCAATACATATTCTGATGTCATCTGAGCTTATCTTATGAGCTACCACCATGGAGGATACCCATTCAGTACGTTCCTCTACTGGACAAATTACTCCTAGATGCACCATTTTGTCTAACTTGGCTTTGACTCTGTTCTGCATAGCTACTGGAACTTTCTGCACTGGTCTGATAAGTGGGCTGACCTCTGGGTCTAACTTCATGGATTACACAACTGGGAGTTTGCCTAGTTTGTCAACAAAAATATCAGCATACTCAGAAATAATAGTTTAGGTGAAATTTAAGCTGTTGTCATGCAGGCTTACAGGGTGGATCTCTTCATTAAGTGAAAGCAGTCCCATTTTCAAACTATCTCTGAAGTCCACCAATGACAGCACGTGTCTTTTGACTATGTTCATAACTGTTTCTAGAAGAGTAACATAAAATCACTACTGAGCCTTCAAGTTTGAATCTGTTCACCACCATAAACAACAAGCTTTTCACACTTTGTCAAATCAAGTTGTTCTGTAGCTTTGACTCTAGCAAATGTTTCTGCTGACATGACACTGCACTTTGAGCCAGTATCTACTTTGAGCTCTATAGGAATCTTATTAATCCAAGCAGTACAAAAGATCTCATCTTTTGCCCACAAATCTGCTGCATTAACTCTTTCACCAAGCACAGACACACCATCAACATAAAAAGTAGGGTCACAGCTTTCTAATCAATCAACTTGCCTCTTGGAATGCCTTCTCTTAATAAAAGAATGTGTCTTATTTGTTTTATAAAATCTTTTTAAATGATTCCACTTATTGCAAGAATGACACTGCTGACCAAAATCTAAGCACTTTTCTCTTTTTGGCTCGTGATTACCAACACAGTTACGACAGTTGACTATGAAGCTGGGTGGGGGCACATGTTTTGACTTTGCTGAATCATGCTTATGCTTCACTCAGCATGCTCTGGAATTTGCTGGAAAGACTCAGGGTTTCCCACGGACTGTTAGCTGCTATGTGCTTGGGCCTGTTTCTTTTAACCACCATACTGCATACTATCTACATGAGCTTTATCACTGTGCCTTCTACAGTTATTCTCATTTGTAAGCATACTTGTGTTCTTTTCTTATAAGCTCGTATATCTGACAAATCTTAATGGCCTTATTTAACATCAGATCACTGTCTTGAAGCAAAATCTTTCTCACTGTGTCATTATTAATACCACACACAAGCCTGTCCTTTATCAGCTCATCTCTGAAGTCACCAAATCTGCATATTTTAGCCTTGTTTCTCAAGTCAGTTATATATGCTGCAAAAGTTTCACTAGGCTTTTGATCCCTTATGTAAAATTTGTCTTTACGTTGTAATATTCATTTGGGGGTTACACATTTCTTTAAATTTACATTTTAAGCATTCAGGGTCTTCTCTTGTTTCAGCCAGTACCACTATATGGCGGTCTTCCCTCTCCCCTGCAAACACAGAAGGTGCATGCACAAATGAACACTCTCTTTCAATGGCCTCTAAACCAGCTAAATTAAGCAGAATACATGCTTTTGTACATGCATCTTTGTCAGGTAAAGCAGCCTGTATGAAAATATCATATTCATGCACAAACATTCTCCAATTTTCTGCAATATTGTTATCAAACACAAGTGGTGTGGGTCTGCAAAACCTTTCTGCCATGCCCACAGATTATAATAAAACACAATGCAAAATGGCCCTTGTAATTATGTATGAACATTCACACACACCAGGTACTTGTAATAATAATCAAATGCACAATAAGCTCTTTGAAAGACTGTACTCTGTGAAATATGCTTTGAAATAATTGTACTTTGAGAAATATTCTTTGAAACAACTTTACTTTGCAAAATAACTGTTCTGTAATACTGCACACACTTGCAAACACTTTGCACACTTCAGATATGCTGAGTAGCTTTAGTTAATAAAAAATATAGCACATGGTGAAAAAATATGGTCATTTTCCCTTTTTCATAAATTTTATGCGATTTTGATATTGTTCCAAACATTTTCGTAACTATTTCAAATACTTTTATCAATATGTTGCAGTTTTCGACATTTTGTTTAATCAGAAAATAATTTTGAGCACTCTGAGTGCTTCATTTTATACTTGTAACAAAACTGGGTTTGGGTACCACAAATTATGTTTCTTCTCTGGCAAACAACCTACACCTCAGGGAGAGGAAGATTTTGAATTTTGGATGGATCAGGCTTCAAAATCCCTAGAGGAGTAGGATATCCCAGAAACTAAGAAGAAGCAGCGGATAGCTGAACGTTTAAAGGGATTAGCTGCGGATACCATACACAACCTAAGGATGTGTAAGCAAGATTGCACAGCCAAGGACTATTTAGGAGTACTGCAGGATGTGTTTGGAAGAACAGAGAGGGCTGCTGACCTATTGTATCAGTTTGAACATACATAACAAGATGTTGGTGAGAAACTGTCTGACTACATTAAGCGATTAGATAAAATACTCCACCAGATCATCCTAAAGAAGGGGGTGGATCCAAAAGTAGCTGACCAAGTACGAATCAGTCAGATTTTACAAGGAGCTCAAGCTATGGATCCCATTATGTGGAAACTGAGGATGAGAGATAGGAAAGAGAATCTAACCTATTCTCAATTGGTTAAAGAAGTGAGGGAAGAGGAAGCCCTGTTGGAAGCCAAATCTCAGTGTTCAACATCAACTAAAGCAGTGAGGGAACACAAGCAGGAGCCTGCAGCAGTGCTTACTACTCACATGGGAGTCATGGTCCAGAGTGTCCACAATGTAGAGGTGTCACAGTTGCAGGCACAGGTGTCTTCCCTAACCGACATCATAGCTCAAGTTATCAAGACAGTTGCAGAATTACAGAAAGCAGTGGTAACTTTAGCTGAAGGGAAGAATACATCTGCTAGAACATTCACAAAGGGACTCAGGGAAGAAACAAACAAGCCGATGTTCTGAGTTCCTACTGGATTTCGTTTTCTCTGTGAAGACGCAGGGCATATCAATGCCACTGTACACACTTCTAGCTCATCTGAGGTGAACAACCAAATTGGAAAGCCATCTTAGCAAAAGTCTCAGCATCTGAAATGGCAAAGGATTGCTAAGAAAGAGTTCCCATCCTTTAAAATGGTGAAGCCAACCGACTGTACTTCAACAACATGCTAACTGGCATACAGCTGAACAACACCGGAAACAGAAAGCACCTGATGGCCTAGTGGGACTGTCCCCTATCATGGCAGTGAAGATAGAGGGTGTATACAGTAAAGCATTGTTGGATACTGGTGCACAAGTCACCATTCTGTTCAGAGACGTCTACCAGAAATACTTAAAGTATTTGCCAATTGGAAAGTTAGAAGACTTGGAGATCTGGGGGCTAAGTGACAAGAAGTTGCCCTATGATGGTTATGTCTCACTCAAGTTAGAATTTTCCACCTCAGTTGTTGGGTCAACAGAAGTTTTTGAAACTCTCGCTGTTGTGTACCCCAGGCCAAAAGGAAAGGATTCAGCATCTATTTTAGTGGGGACAAATACTGACCTCGTCAGAAGAATGCTGACACCTCAGTTGACCCAGGAACACACACAACATTACATCCACTTCCGAGACCAGCCTTTTGTGTCCTTCAGAAAGAGAAGGATAGCAAGAAAGATGTAATTGGTTGTGTATGAATGCTTCCTGGGAAAGAACATATAATTCATTCAGGTCAGGTCACCTGCCTGAGGGCCAAAGTGAGGATGTGTGGACAAACAGCTTCCTCTCATCTCATGATAGAAATGGATCCAGAAATAGACTTGCCACCGGGGCTGGAATTAGTCCCCAAAGTCTGAACTGCTGACAAGCTGAAGCATCCTTATGATACTTTGCCTGTGAGGTTGAAGAATAAAGGAAGTACCCTCATTGTCCTGCATTCACAAGTGCATTTGGGAAATGTTTATGCTGCCACTCCCTTACCTGCTTCTGTTCTGACAAGAAACTAGAGCAGTGTCAATGAGCTGAAGCTGGATGATATCGATCTAGGAGGTGGTCTTCTGTCCCCTGAGTTGGTAGCCAGAGCTAAAAAGCTGTTGATGAAGAAGAAAAATTGTTTTTCTACAAGTGAGCTGGATGTGGGTTGTGCAAAAAGTGAAAAACACTGAATAAGATTAAAAGAAGACCGGCCTTTCAGAGAACATTCCAGAAGGGTAGTCCCAGGAGATCTGGAGAACTTGAGAAAACATCTGGAAGAACTTAAAGCCACAGGGATAATTCAAGAGTCAAGAAGTCCATATGCCTGTCCCATTGTCGTTGTCAGGAAGAAGAATGGGTCAATTTGCATGTGTGTTGACTAGCGTACTCTGAATCAACAAACCATTCCAGACCAGTACACAACACCCTGGATTGAAGATGCTCTAAATTGCCTGGTGGGCAGTAAGTGGTTCAGTGTGCTAGACATAAGGAGTGGATACTATCAAATCCTTATGTACCCAGAAGATAAGGAGAAGACTGCCTTCATCACTCCTTTGTGATTTTTCGAGTTTGATTGCCTACCTCAAAGTTTATTAAATGCACCAGCAACTTTCCAGAGAATCATAGAAAGAACAGTTGGAGATATGCATCTCCTGGAAGTCTTAGTCTACCTTGATGACATCATTGTCTTTGGGAAGACACGAAGAAAGACTGATGGAAGTATTGGACAGAACTGAGAAGGAAGGACTGAAGTTGTCACTGGACAAATGTAAATTTTTCCCACCTTCACTGATCTGTGTGGGACATGTAGTGTCTGCAAATGGAATATCCACAGACCCCCACAGCAGGACCCAGAACCATCACAGAGCTGCGATCTTTCCTTGAGTTCTGTAGTTACTATAGAAGGTGTGTGAAAGGATTTTCAAAGATAGCAAGACCACTCAATCAATTGCTCTGAAATGATGAGGGAGCAGATAAAACAGATGAAGACATCCTTCTGAAGAAGCCAAAGGGATTGAGAAGCTCTAAAGAATTCATCAAGAGTCGTTGGACTCCTGAGTGCGAAGAGGCATTTGAACAGCTTAAGTATTGTCTCACACATTCCCCAGTGCTGGCATATGCTGACTCAACAAAGCCATACACATTACATGTGGATACTAGCAGAGATGGTTTAGGAGGAGTCCTTTGCCAGGAGCATGACAAGAAACTGAGACCTGTGGTTTTTATCAGTCCAAGTTTATCTCTAACAGAAAGGAACTATCCTGCACACAAGTTGGAATTCCTTGCTTTAAAGTGGGCTGTAGTAGACAAGCTGCATGATTACCTCTATGGGGCTGAATTCGAAGTTCAGACTGACAACAACCCTCTTACATACATCCAGACCACTGCAAAGCTAGATGCTACTGGCCACAGATGGATGGCAGTTTTCTGCAACTACAACTTCAGTTTAAAATATCGCCCAGGACACGAAAATGAAGATGCTGATGGTCTGTCCAGAAGACCTTAAGAGATTTACACCCCAATGATGAATGGGTGGAAATTCCAGCACCAGGAGTGAGAGCTATGTGCCAGATTGCAACCTGCTACCAAAAAACTGAATGTTGGGCCCAGAAGTTGGGTCTGTCTGCAGAAGACATACCCCAAGCTTACTGTAATCTGATCACTTTACAGGCTTCCTCACTACCAGCTTTGTGTAACAGTGACCTCAGGAGAGATCAAAGAGAAGATCCCTTAGGTCAGCTGGTGGTAGCTGCTTTAGAGAAGAAACAAGTTGATATGCTTCGCACAGATATTCATCCACTGGCAAGACGTTTGGTTAAAGAATGAGACAGATTCCAGAAATGAAATGGACTAGTGTATAGGAGATCTCCTAGTGCACTGGCAGTGAAAAATGGCAATTGTTGCTTCCTCAAAAGTATGGAGAAGTAGTACTTTGGTCATTGCACGATATACATAGTCATCTTGGTTATGACAGAACTCTGGGACTTGTATGAGACAGATTCTACTGGCCATGCATGAAACAAGATGTTGAAGATTATTGCCTTCCCTGCATTCAGAGAAAGACTCTGCCCACCAGAGCTGCCTTACTGGGTAAAATGGAGAGTAGTGTAACTGGTCTGAATAGATTTCCTTTGCATTGAACCAGACAAAGGTGGGATCAGTAATGTGCTGGTGGTGACAGACCACTATACCAGATATGCTCAAGCATTTCCAGCTCACGATCAGAAAGCTATTAGAGTGGCAAAACTACTTGCTGAGAAGTTCTTTGTACACTATGGCCTACCAAAAAGGATATACTCTGATCAAAGGCATGACTTTGAAAGTGAGCTTGTCCATGAACTACTCACTCTTTTAGGAATTCAGAAAAGTCACACCACTCCCTATCATCCTCAAGGGGATCCTCAGCCTGAGCGTTTCAACAGAACTTTACTAGACATGTTGGGAACACTATCTGCTGAGAAGAAGAGTCAATGGAGTAGACATGTAGCCACAGTGGTGCATGCATACAACAGTAGTAAAAATGATGCTGCAGGATTCTCGCCTTACTTCTTAATGTTTGGAAGAGAAGCTCATCTTCCTGTTGATTTAACCTTTGGAGTCACAGCTGATGATACGCCAGTGTGATCTCATGGCAGTTATGTGGAGAGACTCAAGAAGTATGAGCTAGCTGAACAATCAACAGGACAAAGACATCAGCGAAACAAGGCTCACTATGACAAGAAAGTGGAGATACATGACTTGCAACCAAGGGGACAGAGTTCTCTTGAGAAACTTGGGCCTGCAAGGAAAGCATAAACTAGCTGCAAGGAAAGCATAAACTTAGAACTTCTCTACTTGCAATCTAAACAGTCTATTCTCTATCTCAATAGCTCAGCACTTGCTCCTAAAGCATTTTTATATAGGTAAAGTACTTGTATACTAAACAAAGTACTACATTACAGCAAAACAACAGGAGTCAGCACAGGATCCAAAAGCAGCTTTATTTTCTGTCTCTCACTCTAGCGCCTCGGCCACAGTAAGCCTTCAAGGAGTAAACTAACAATACTAAAGCACACTTTATCTAGTCACAAAAATCATTCAATTACATCATTAAACAATTAATCAATAAAATTGATATGCACCTGCAAGCTAAATAACATTCTTCCAATTACATTCTGTATTCAAGCCTCTAGGTACTAAAGTGTCATATTTTAAAATAAAAGTAGTTTCCTTCTTTAAAAGTAATCTACCCACAACTAATTCATCAGGTTCCATTTTAGCTACCTGTTGTAAAATGGTGCCTTTTAAACTCTCACTACTGCCATTGTGAAATTCACAAAAATGTAAGGCTAAAGGGCTCTCCATTTTTTTATTTCTTATGTCCCTCAAATGTTCTAAAAGTCTAACCTTAAACATTCTTTTCGTTTGACCGATGTAAAATTTATTGCAACCACATTTGAGGGCATAGATTACCCTATTAGTTCTACAGTTATATGAGCCCTCCAAATCAAAATTTTTGTTATTAATTTTGAAAAAAGTTCTATGTATATATGAACAAGCTTGACATTTTCCACATGGAAAAGTACCCAAAATAGTTAACTGAATGGGTATTTTCACAATCAATTTAGAAAACCTAGTCCATACAACAAAATCTTTAATGCTTTTACCTTTTTTATAAGAAAAAAATAATTTTTTTGTCTTTAAATTCTTTAATTCATCAAAGTTGTCTAAAAATTCCCAAAAATGTAATATATTTGATTTGATCATATTACTACAAATATTATACTTAGATACTATAAATAAATTATCTACACAATTAATAGTTTTATTAGATATAAAAATATCTCTTTTTTGTTTATTAGATCTATCAAATCTAAGTTTAATAATTCTATCAATATCACTTTCAACTAACTTTTTATCATAATTTCTTCTCAAAAACATCTTTTTAGTTTTATGAACCTCTTTAAAAAATATCTCATCAGTGTTACATAAACGTGAAATTCTTAAGAATTCTCCATATGGTAAAGCATTGATAACATGAAAGGGATGGCAACTGTCAGCTTTCAAAAAATCATTTGGCTCTCCAAATTTTCTGTGTAAGCTAGTTAAAATGGGTTGACCATCAATACCCTGTACATTCACATCTAAAAAGTTAACTGTGTTCCCACACTGTAAACCATCAAAACAAATGTTAAATCTATTTTGTTGAATGTCTTGGACAAAGTTTTGTACATAATTCTTACCTCCTTCACATAAAAATATTAAGTCATCAATAAATCTATAATACAATTTAACATATTTTTGTACAAATTCATTATTATAGATACATTCCCTTTCTACAAGGCCCATGAAAATATTTGCATACATAGGTGCAAAAGGAGCACCCATTGCTGTTCCCTGCTTCTGTTGAAAAATCAAATTGTCAAAACAAAAGTAATTGTTTTCTAAACAAAATTGTGTCAAATCAAGCACATAGTGAGTTAATGGCTTATCTCCCATAATCTTATACAACGCCTCTAGGCCGTATTTATGTTGAATGTTTGTATAAAGACTCTTAACATCTAACGTGACCCAAAACATATTTTTATTCCACGTAATTGACTTTATTTTGTCCAAAAAGTCAAAAGAGTCTTTAATATAAGAAGGAAGACAAACTGCTTCCTTTAGCAACACTTTATGCAACACTACACCTAAATTGTGCAAAAAATATTTCCTGGCAGACACTATAGGTCTGCCTGGTGGATTTTCTGGGTCTTTGTGTATTTTAGGGAGGCAATAAAAATATGCTGGTCCAGTATCCCTTAGGCTAAATTTCCCTTTCACATCTTTGTCTAGCCAAAATCCTAGGCGAAGACCTTTGTGGATTAAATTAATATATTTAACTTTAGCTTGTTCAATGGCATCCTGATGAACTATACTATAAACTGTTGAGTCACTCAATAAATCCCAACACATTTTAAAATATTGACTATTATGCATGATTATTATTTTGTTCCCCTTGTCAGATGGCTTTATAACTAGTTCTGTCTGTTGTGAAAAATTCTTCAATTCCAGCCATTCTAATTTAGATAAATTGTATTCAACTTCATTCTTATCAAAATGATTTAAATAATATTCTAATTCAAATTCTAACATCGCGTGTAGTTTCTTAATGCCTTCATGACTAAACGGAGGCATAAAGGTGCTGTTCACCTTAACACCCGAGGTATCAATATACCTCTGTTCATAAACTTCACTATCACACGAAACAAACGACTCATCTGAGTCTGAAATAGAATCCTCGGAACTTGAACCATGCACAATGTCATTCTTAGGCACTAAAACATTAAAATAGTACCACATATGAAGCTTCCTAATAAAACTATACAGCTCAATTTTACATTCATACAGTTTCGGAAGCACCGTGGGTACAAATTTAAGACCACAATTTAAAACTAATAAGAAATGTTAAAGTACTACATTAGCCTAGAATCCCCTTGAGTACCCATTTCCCTATAGGTCCCTTCTGACTCAGTTACACAGCAAACTTTTTCACTTTTTCTAGCATGTCGAAGGGTCAGTTGCTAGCGTCCTCTCCTGTTCAGCTGGTGAATCTGGGCATCTTGAGGCAATGTTACAATTGCCTCATGTACACAGACAACCCACTCCTTCTCCCACAAAACATAAATACATGTGAGAGATGCAACTATATAGCCAAACTGGAGGCTGAGCTCTCTCAACTCAGGACTGGCAAGACCAGACAGGAGGAGAAGGAAACCACGCACACCACAAACCCAGTTTCACATAGAACTATCACAACTGCAAAACAAACACATAAACACACAAAGACATACTCGGAGGCACTGATCAAAAATCTACCAAAACTACAGAGGCCTCCAAAGCAGACACCCAAGCAACTGCCACCTCAAGACATAAGACATGCAACACATAGTTCTCAAAGTCAGTGTGCTAAACAGTCACAGCCCTTAAGGCCAAACACAATGCCAGACACACTTGTTATAGGTGACTCCATAGTCAGACACACTGACGTCCCACTCACCAGACTGAACAAGTAAAAGATCACAGTTAGCTGCCTGTCAGGCACTAGAATCCGCCACATAACACAAGCACTCAGGTCACTCCACAGCAAGTACAAGTATGACTCAGTCATTGTCCATGCCGGTGTGAACGACCTGAGACGTACCTCCCTGGACTACATGAAAAGAGACATAGAGGAGCTCTCAGATTATGTAGCCCAGGCCGGTACGACCCTGACCCTGAGCAGTATCCTACCCTCACCAAGAATGATGCCACAATACAGAGACAAAATTATCAGCTTTAATAATTGGCTTAATTACTGGTGTCACTCTAAGGGGATCCAATGTCTGTCTGCCTGGGATGACATGCTTGACAAGCCACGCTGCTTCGCAAGGGACGGCTTGCACCTGTCACTCCTGGGCTTCCGGATATTGGCAAAGGCTCTTGCCACCCCCATAGTGCCTTTTTAGGCAAGGCTCAAATGATAAACCTACCGCCCTAGAAAACAAAAATGGAGAAAAACTAAGGGTAATACTGCTCAATGCTAGAAGTCTAAACCTCAAGATGCACGCCTTCGAAGCCCTCCTCAGTATGGAGAACATCGATGTTTGTGCTGTGACTGAAACCTGGTTCAAGGCTCCTGAGAGCACCCCAGCACTATCAGGTTATACCTCATATCATGCATTCCGGCCCCAAAATCCGGACTGAACTACAAAAGGAGGGGGAGTATCCATATTCATAAAGGATACCCACACCTCCAGGTTAGTGGCAACGCACGAAGCATCGGAGACCATCCAGGTGCAATTAACCATAGGTAAAACTGCCCTACAGTTTGTAACATGTTACAGACCACCTTCTCAAACTCAGGAAACCCACACAGCCTTCCTGAAGACACTGGAGAGTATAAATGTCTCTCCAAACACCATCATATTGGGTGACTTCAACTACCCAAACATAGACTGGGAACATTACTCAAGCCCCAACACCCTAGCCCAAAGGTTCCTTGAGTTCATAAACTCAAATGCTATGGAACAACTAGTCAACATTCCCACAAGAGGAGAAAATATACTAGACCTGATCATCACAAACATGGGGACAAAATGCTCCACACTGGAAGTATATCCCTCATTGGTGAGATCAGACCATAAATTAATCTCACTGGAGATCCACATCCGCCCCACCCCAGCAAAAGACCACAGTGAAGAACTTCTCAAAAGCAAACTTCACACTTCTTAAGACTGGAGTGGTATCCTTCAAGGCCCCTGAGCCAGTGGAAACCACAACCCACGCTGCTGAAACCCTTACAAATGCCTTCTACGAGCACCTCCAGGAATGTATGGATCAAGCAATCCCTAATAAAATCAAGACCTTTTCCACCAAAGGCAGCGCCCGGTCTGGTGGACTCCAGCCATAAACAAACTCTACAACAAGAGGAGAAAGCTACTACATGACAGAGCAAAATCCCTAAATGGGAAGGCATCTCTGATCAATACTAGCAAAAAACTACGATCACTCATAAAATCATCCAAGGCCAACTTTGAGAGAAAAATCGCTAATGACACAAAAGACAATCATAAAGCCTTCTTTAGCTATGTTAGAAACCTGGGTGGAAACTCCCAGATATGCTCAGAATTAGTCCAAAATGATAAAAAATCACTGAACCCACAGACATTGCCAACATACTGGCAGACAGGTTCAGTGCAAATTTCTCCCTCCTCCCCCAAAAGGAGAAATATCTATCCCACCAGAGTCTAGCCTCCCAAACATCTCAGATGCCCAGGTGAGAGCTGCTCTCTCTAAAGCAAAAACACAGCATCAATGGGACCGGACGGTGTCCCCGGCTGTGTGCTACATGAACTCAATGAGGAACTAAACCCACACATAAGGCTGCTGTTTAATCTTAGCCTTACTACAGGATACATACCCAAAGAATGGCGACGGCAACTGTGGTCCCACTCCACAAAGGCGGTGCTTCTACGGACCCTGGAAATTACTGCCCCATAAGCTTGATGAGCCTTGTCTGCAAAGCTATGGAGAGGATCATAATGGAACTCATAAATAAAGACATTGGGGACCTACAGACACTGGATCCTACCCAATTTGGCTTTGTCAAGGGCAGATCCTGCCTCTTGAACTTGGTCGACTTTTTCGAAACAGTCACTAAGGCCATTGATGACGGTAAGGCAGTTCACACAGCCTACCTTGACCTAGCAAAAGCATTCGACACAATACCCCACTCCGGCATCATAGAAAAGCTCACCAGCTTAGATGTAAACCCATATGTCACAAGATGGGTTGCAAACTGGCTCAAGGACAGAACACACAGGGTTAGAGTTGCTGGTGCCATGTCAGACTCTAAGCCGGTCACGAGCGGTGTCCCACAGGGCTCAGTCCTGGGCCCCCTCTTGTTCGGCATTTATTTTTCTGAAGTGCAGGCAAACATAGGGGGATTGTGGCTGACAAAATTTGCAGATGACTGCAAACTGGGGACCATAATTGACACTCCATCAGACACAGACATCCTCCAGAAAGGTCTCATAGAAATGGATAACTGGTGCCAGAGCCATGGCCTTAAGCTAAATGCCAAAAATGTATAGTCATACCCTTTGGGAAAAACAAGGTAACCCCTAATTACCACATAGGTGGTAATCCATTAAACACGGAAGAAGTTATCAGGGACCTGGGGACCCAAGTTGACAGTAACCTCTCTTTTGACACTCACATTGCCAAAGTGGTTAGGAAGACCTTCTACATTGCCCACCTGATCATGAAGGGATTCACATCCAGATCAGGAGAGGTCATTGTACCCCTGTACTCTTCACTTATCAGACCAATGATTGAGTACAACGCCCCATTCGAATGTACCTTACCCGACACCTGCAGCAGTTGGAAAGACCCCAAAAGTTCCTCACCAAAAGGATAAAGGGGCTCAAACATATGTCATACGATGCCCGACTGAAGAAACTCTAGCTCTATTCAGTCGCATACCGTCTGCTCAGAGGTGATCTGTGCCTGACATACAAGGCCATGTCCAACCCGAATTAATGGACATGCTCCACCTCAAAAAATCCAAATCCACCAGAGCCATGAGAGCAAGAGACTTAAACCTCAACACGGATATAAATAGGACATGCTGGAGGGACAGATTCATCACCCAGAGACTCCCTACACTATGGAACAGAATCCCAGTCCATGTGAGGCAGAGCCCCTCACTGACTCTGTTCAAGAGAAATCTTGACGAGTGGATGGGAGATCGTAGGTTTACCCCGGGAATCATCTCTGTATCACTGCTGGACAGAGGCACAGCAAACTAATGGATATAGTATTCTCATCCTAAGGGGTGGTGAAAGCCACACACACTCTGGCTAGGCTTATAAATGCCCTAGGGCAGATAGCCTAGTATGAACCTATGAACCTATGAACCTAAGCTGACCGTTGAGTATATGAGATCTACATAATTTGTTCTCAGCTACCTAACATCCCTGACTACCAAGTCTGCCCTGAGGGGAAAGAAGGACCCATCAAAGCCTGGCACTGCAACAACTTAATGCCTTTGGCAGAATTGGTGAGACTTATGAATCCGGAATCCAAAATGGCTCAGCTAAAACCTAACTCAAGGCAATCTAGAAAGACTAAGGCAGAGAGGAGATATCCTCCCAAATGTTCAAGGGCCTATGATTCCTCCTGCTGAAGGAGAGGAGGGCAGTGATGATGACTGGGGTTTCAGTGGACTTTTCTATGATGATGTTTGAGACCACGTGGACTGTAATCTCACTGTAAATGCACCAGAATTTGACCCTTGTCACTTTGAACAGTCCAGCACAAACAATAGACTGGGTGATGTTTCTGTGCCTCTTGCAGAATCGGATGCTGATGGAGGTCCTGCTATGCAAACTTCGGATAATGGTGCTGAGGACAGTTGTACAGTTATGGAGAAAGAAAGTGAAGTTATATGAGAGGAAATCTTAGAAGCAGACAATATGCTTACTGAGGAACTGGACAGTGAGTGTGATGTGAGTGACCAATCCTCAGAGCAGAGTTTCCCAGTTGTCTCTTTCGAACCAAAGCCTCAGAGATTGATTCAGCCCCCACAGAGGCTTACATCTGACAGTTTGGGACATAGTACACAGGAACCTGTGACCACTGCTCATCAGAGAGTCTACACCCATGATCCCTATGCCTCCTGCTCAAATGGTGACACTCCATCCCAAGTTAATGTTCAGTTGATGGTGCATTAATGTTTGCATATATATTGCTGCTAATCTACCTTTGACTTGGGAGGACCCAAGTTTTCAAGTGGGGAGAGAGTGCAGCTCCCACTGACTTTGACTGTTTGGTTATCAGATGCAGTTTTCCAATACACCACAAGGTAGACCTCCTTTTTATTTGATATAAAAGAGAGAAACGAAAGTGAAAGATCAGACTGAAACCCAAGGTGATGGAATAAGGAGCCTTGCATTACAACCGGATGTGTTGAGTGTCTGGGAGAGGGAAGTGAGGTTGCAGATCATGTTTTTCCCTCCTTGGAAAACCTGGTCGATGGTGATCTGTGGAATCAGGAGAGAAGCCTGGAACCAGTAGTCCCACACCTGCATCTGATCAGCAAGGACAGGAATACTGTTGGGCCTATTATAAAGGAGCCATTTTTGATTACCAGATGGCTGTTGGGTGATCTCTACACTTCTCAGTGGAACTGCGGTGCCTGACATCCCAAATATTATCAACAGAGTGGTGAGAGGCTCCGGCCACCATTTTATACTTTCATAGGATTGTGCTATAGCTTTGACTAGGGCTGTAGGCCTAGGCTTTTCCCTTTTCTGAACTGGAACTGTTTAGCTTTATCTTGAAATAGTACTGGCTGTCGTTTTGTGGATCTCATGTTATTCACTCCCTCAGTGTGGATTTCCACTTAAATGTTTTGTGGATTACAAATACCCGGGTTTCATATGAGTTCCAACTTCGGGCCCCATCATGCTGGCATTAAGACTGTAAGTAGTCACTGGCCAGTGAACAGGGTATTACAGAGTGTTTTCACAGTTTGGTCTAATTAGAACTGATCAAGCTTATAGCTGCTGTTAGTATTGTTGCATTATAGAATCTTTACTGTTCAATGGCATTGCATTTTTGCTCATATTTGAATGACAAGACCTCTCTTATTGAGTTCTGGGAAGTGTGATTTCACTGTATGTATATCTCATATTGCCTTATTGCTAAACTTTGTGCTGCTGAAATAATTTGTTTGCTACTGTGCTGTTGCCTTTTTAAGACTAGAGTTGCCATGTAGAATAAAATCTGTTATTATTTGCAACCTTGGTGTGTTGAGTGTAAATAGGGGATGGCACCAGAGTCAGGTAGGAAGGAACCCGTACACTATTCAGCTACAACTGCAAGTGTGCTACATATGTTTAGGGCTTAGTGGCTGTGAGACACGGGTGTGTGGGCTATGTGTGGTCTGTGGTGTGGTGAGCAGTGGAGTTTGCATGTGTTTTTGCCTCAGAAGTCTCTTTTGTTTGGTTATGTTTTTGTTGAGGACCTCCGCATATGTGTGTGTGTGTTGTGTAGGTGTGGGTGGTGTTTTAGGTGTGGTGTTTGTGTTGACAACCTTCTCAGTGCCAGATATACTGGCTTGTGAGGGAGAGAACATAGACTCTAGGTTCTTAATATAATTGCATCTCTCACAAATTGTGTTCCTAGGTGGTAGTAGTAGTAGATGCTTGTTTGTGTTCATCAGGCAGTTGCTACACAGTCTCAGGATGCCCATATCAACCAGACTGGCAGAAGAAACCATAGGAAATTGTCCATCAATATTTGTCAGGATCTGTGGGAGAGAGGCCAGAGACAGCTAAGGGGATAAAGGGTGGAAGGTCTAAGAGAAGTACCACTAGGTGATCACACAAGTGCTACTAAGGGAAAATATGTAGCTGGAAT
Source organism: Protopterus annectens (assembly GCF_019279795.1). NCBI lineage: Eukaryota > Metazoa > Chordata > Ceratodontiformes > Protopteridae > Protopterus > Protopterus annectens. The sequence goes on from NC_056745.1 coordinate 761,508,039, forward strand.
ACCTTGCAATGGGTTAAAAACATTGCAGTTGCAGTGTGTGACACGCAAACAAGCCCAAACCGGTTCAAATGCAGGATTTAAATACCATAAAAATTAGAAGATTCTAGTAACACAGAAATCTAGCCAATCCTGCTAGTCCCTGTTATCTTTACCAATCAGCTTGTGCCAGACAAGGTCCCGGTAGCCCTGCTACTCTCACTAACAGAGAAGATAGGCCTCTACCTACACAATATGGCTGCCAGAAATACAAAAGGCAAAAACAAACAGCTCTGGATGCAGCAAACCTGTATCCAGACTATGCTACTCAATGTAAGGGTTATGAATACAGTAAAACTCACAAAAAAGCACATATTAACTACTTACAGACAAAAACAGAACTCACAGTATAAAACATGCAGTTAAGCAGTAATGAAATGCAGTAAAATGCAACTAAACAGTAATGAATTGCAGTAAATAGCAATGAAATACAGTTCAACAGTAATGAAATGCAGTTAATCAGTAAATTGCTTTAAAACAGTGCAAATGTGATAAATTAGCTCACAATCACAACAGTAAAAACAGCTCAAATAAAGCAGCAATTCAGTCGAATACTGTCATCAATTTAATCAGGCTACCATCAAGCAGAAACAAATGCGGCAAACTAAATGCAGTTAAACACCTAAGCACAAGCAGCAAAATGAAGTAGGAAGGGGCACAATTTTTTTATTTGTATTTATTTATTTATTTTTTTGTTAAGTAGAATGTGAGGAGACAGAAGATAATTCAAGGTTAAGAAGCTAAAGGTGTGGGCCTTCACAACTGATCAGACTGTACTCAGTAGAATGAGCTGATGCAATGGGACTGGAAGTAGTGCCCAATATCAAATTTATAGCAGAGGCGGGCAACTCAAAAGCCACCAAGCTTTAAGACCACAACAATAATTGGGTGGGTGCGGATACAAGATCAGAATGGGTTCCTATTGGTTCGTCGAAACTTCATCAGTTCGAACAACATATGTTCGAACTGTGAAGTTCGAAAACTGATTATCGCGAAGCCGCAGAACACTGAATTCTTTCCCAGGGAAAGAATTCAGTGGGCCGTTTCTGTGGGTTCACGATTTTCAGCACTGTGGTGGAAAGTTACGGGTCAGGTTCAGGTAAGTGTGCGATTATGTGGATGTTAGGGTTAGGGAGCGGGTTAGGTGAGTTAGGGTTAGGGCGCGGGTGAGTTGGGTGTGCGATAGTGACAGACTTTAGGGTTAGGGCAGGATTGGGTGGGTGGCCTAATGGTTAAGGTGTTTGCCTTACAAACACAAGGTGCAGGGTTTGATTCTCACAAGGGATAATTGGCTAGGCTTACAATTGCTCGCAAGGGCAGTTAGCCTAGTACTAACCTATGAACCTATAGGTGAGTTAGGGTTAGGGCATGGGTCAGGTGAGTGTGCGATAGTGACGGACCTTAAGGTTAGGGTCTGGGTTAAGGCAAATGGATAGATAGTAGTGTATGTACAATTTAGTGTAGGGTTAGATGTAGGATTTTAAGTGTATGTGTGTGGATTGCTGTTTTTTGGTGTGCTTGCGTTGTGTGTGTGTTTCTTGGAACAGCGATTTTTTTCCTGGGAAAAAAAATCGCTGTTCTAAGCCTTTGAGGGTTTTGCACTTCGAGGTTAGAAGTTTGAACTAATGGTGTTCAAACTTCTGCTGTTTCGAAAATGTGATATAAACCCAATCAGAACATAGGTAAGAATTCAATTCACTAAGCCTAAAAACAGTCATACAGTTTAAACAGATATGCAGCAAATATTATTTTAGTTAATCAGAAGTACAGAAAAAAGATGAAAATAAGCACTTATCTTTTGTAGTCTCACAGCAGTTTTTGTAAAACAGCAGAGCAAAGGCAGAAGGCCTAACTCACTGCAGCTTTGAGCAAACAAGCACAAACTGGTTTAAACACTGGCTATTTAAGGCAGAGAAACAGGAACCAGCCAAAGTTCAAATTATCCAATCAAAAACACCTTAAACAGAGCCCTGTAGAAGTAACTCTAACCAGATCAGACCAAACTGAAATGATCTCCCATGAAGCAACAGCTAGGCCTCTCTAGACAAAAGATTAACTGTACTACAAGCTCCAAATGTCACAAACAGTACTAGATTCAGCTCTATGCTAGTGTTTTTCAAGTGCAGCAACAAGTAAAATGAACCGAAGAAGTAGAGAAACAAAAAGGAGATAAATATCAGAACAGAGGTAAAGATTCAATTCACTAAGCCTAAAAATGGTTGCACAGTTTAAACAGATATGCAGCAAATATTGTTTAGTTAATCAGAAGTGTGGTAAACAGTTGAAAATAAGCATTTATCCTTTATAGTCAAAGCAGGTTTTTGAAAAACAGCAGAACAAGGGCAGAAGTCCTAACTCACTGCAGCTTTACAGAATATTATAGTAAATTCCTTCATTTCACAAGCGGTAGTGGCAGTAATGTACTATAATGTACTGCACTAGGGACTACAAAGATGTTGTGTTTCCAACTGACACACCAATGGTTGTTGCCAGCCCAGCTTCACCAGGTATGAGGGGCTGCTCCTTCTGGTTGGTAAATGAAACCAAAAACTCCTCAGCTACTCAGTGGAGCATTTCTGTTGACGGTCCACTCTGTGGTTGACCTGTTTTCAGCAATCTCCCATGCCTTTTCCTTAGAGTTCCATATCAGGAACCATTTTTTCAATTCATTGTAGAGAGCTATAACAGCTAGCAACCACATTCACATCCTGCACAATTCTCTTCTAAATCTGGCTCCAGTACTGCTTAACTGTGATGACTTTGACCAGGAGGTGCATGCCTTCTGTGCAGAGGGCCTGGAGTAGTACTATGTTGTCTTGGGCTATGAACATTTACAGCCATTGCCTTCCTCTGGTAGCCATGGTGTTGCATATATACATGTGTGAAAAACATGCCATTCAGTGAGGAAATTTGGTATGCTGTTCGATGCCCATACGTACTGCTACAGCCCCACTTTAGTCATCTCTTTATGTGTCATAATTTTTCACTCTGCAGCCTCCCTCATTTCTGTACTGTACTGATGGCCACAAGATCCCAACCACTTCATACACTGGCTTTCCACTCAGTTTCACTTTCCACTCAGTTTCAGACTACAGCTATGCCTCAACATGTGATTCTTGGAACACCAAATCCCTCAGTTGCATGCCCTTTGCCATGTTTGTATTGTACACAGTTGCCAACAGGTAAGGTTCCATCACCTTTACATTTTATTAAGGATAATGTTTTGTTAGAATGCAGCACATGAAAGTACTTTGACAGCAGATTCTTATGCAGCCTTTCTGTTTTCAGACATAATGGCACTATACAAGTAAGATAATTCATATTAGGAGAATTCAACACTTATAGTGTATTCATGGCCTCATAGTTCTTTATTTAGTGGTATTGAGTAATGCTGCCTGCATTGTTTTGAATATATTTGCTTCCACATGTACAATAAACAATGAAGCATTTCTTCCCTCAGTACTTCTAAACTGTCTTTCAGCTTTTCCCAGTTAGGGGTCACCACAGTAGAACACCAGTCTGCTAATGACTGGCAGTGAATTTTCACAGCGTCAAGTTGCCAGCCCAGCACCCAGCCTTCAAAGAAGGCACACCCACACACACACACCCGCACCTACCTGCATATCTTTAAATTCATTTGACCATGGGGACGACATACAAACTCTGCACAGCAGGCGCTCCAACTGGAGAACCTCTTGCTGTGAGATGACAACACTAACCTCTGCACCACCACGGACATTTTCCCTCAGTACTTCTATTTCAGTATTATACACCAAATAATAATGCTGAATTCTATTGCAGATATTATTTAGAAATCTGTACTTTATACTTTACTGAATAGTGAATGATATCTTAATTGCCTACTCAAAACAGTGTCTGCAACACTACATTATTAGCCCAGTAATACAATCTAACATTTACTGGCAGCTTGAAGAACTGTTGATCTGTGCATTTATTTTACCAGGAAAAAGCTTTGCTTGGAGAAGCTAAGTTACAATAAGGCTCTGTGCCCAGCAGCAAATAAAGGTAACTAAAAATAAACAGCAGAGGAATAGAAAGGGAAAAGTCAGGACAGAAAATTCATCAGTGTACTAATATCTGATACAGGGCCACACACACACACACACACACACACACACACACACACACACACACACACACACACCCACACACACATACGTGTGTGTGTGTGTGTGTGTGTGAATGTGTGTATGCGAAAGTATGATGTGTGATGCTTACATGATTTTCTGTATACAAAAACAGTATGATGTCTACATATGTATATATGGGGTATCCGAATGTTGGCCACGGTGGTGCAGTGGTTAGCATTGTCGCCTCACAGCAAGAGGTTCTCTGGTTCGAACCTTGGCTGGGGAGCTTTCTGTGTGGAGTCTGCATGTCCTCCCTGTGGTCGTGTGGGTTTCCTCCGGGTGCTCCGGTTTCCTCCCACATCGCAAAGACATGCAGTAGGTGGATTGGACACTCTAAATTGGCCCTAGGTGTGAGTGTGTGTGTGTGTGTGCCTTCTGTGGAAGGTTGGATGCCGGGCTGGCAACTTGACACTGTAAAACTCCACTGCCAATCATGAGCAGACAGGTGATCCGGTGTGGTGACCCCTAACTGGGAAAAGCTGAAAGAAGAAGAAGAAGAAGAAGTTAAATTGTTATCTTATCAAGACGGTGAGCAGAAAGTAAAAATTACTGAGTGCCACACATATCAATATATGGCACTGCTGACCTTCATTTTGCTGACTGCTGTAAGTTTATGAGTGTGTACTGATCCAGTTTCGGCCAGTGGAGGTTCCATTAGGCTATATCAGTCATTTACTCTGTGTGGTCTTGTGTGTGGTCGTACCATTTAGTATTGCAGTGTGTCACTGACTGTAGGTTAAGTATATGTATATATATATATATATATATATATATATATATATATATATATATATATATATATATATATATATGGAAAGAGTATTTTACAAGTGTTATTTGTGGTTGGAATCACTGACATTGAGGTGTTTACATTGATGCTGCAGGAATTCTCTGTGCATGGGTTTTAAATGTGTCCTTCCACTGTGCATTCATGGAATTAGTATACATATATATTAGTGAGCGGACGCTAGGGAAGATGCCAACCATGTAAAAAATGTGTCTGTGAGTTTTGATTAGATAGAGATGCATAGAGTAATTATATTTAGTTTGCTGAAATTTGATCGATACTTCACGGAAACAACAGTTTGTAGTTTTGATTCATGTGAACATACATGTTTGTTGTTAACAGTTAACTATGTTTAAACATGCACACACACACACACACACACACACACACACACACACACACACACACACACACACACACACACACACACACACACACACTCACATCTACATATACACAAATCTATTGAAATTTCATAAAATCGAACCTCATTCCATTGAAAACCTAATTGTTCAAAATATATATATTGAATACAAATAAAAAAAAAAAATTGTTGCAGAAGGGCAAGCCCCCCTACACCCCCACCTTCTAATTATACACACCAAGTCCAAGACTGCACTACAATGGGAAAAGGAGAAATTTCCAAAACCATGTAGTTCTGCAATCTAGTTTAAAAGACAGTACAGCTGCTTTTCAAATAGCTGTACTGCCTTTTTCATCAGCTGATGAATACACACTGTAAGATCAAGTACAACTTAAACAAAGTTTATTAGACATAAATACAGTATTCCCTTTGCACACGTTAGAAAGGCAGCCATGTTAAAGCAGGGCTATATTTTCATTTTATGTTATATGCAGTTTCAGAAAGTACAGTTCCAATAGAAAGGAATTTTTCAATGAAGGATACAAATGAGCTAAGAGAAATAGCCTTCGGTCTAAAATATTGATAAAGATAAAATTTGCTAACAGAATATGCAGTATAAATTGAGTACAAACAGATCTTGTCTAGATGGTACAAGGCTTTGGAACCAAGGTCTAAGAGGTATGTAGAATCTGTATGGGATTTACAGGGTTTTAGTATTATTATGAGAGATTTTTCTAGATAGAAGTCAGTAAATCAGTGAAGGTAGCTTAGTCTGTTATTGATATTCATGACATTAAGTACAGAAGTTCAGTACTGATACTTAGTCAGTAAAGTCAGTAATGTAAATTCAGTTAGGGTGCAGAAATCAGGTCAAATGACCAGAAGTCCACCAAATACAGTAAACAATATTAATTCTGCCATTCAGGAGGAAAGGAACATTTTTGAGTACATACGCTATGGACAGTATAATGAGTACTGAAGATATGGACAGTATGATGCATACAGAAGCTATGGACAGTATAATGAGTACTGAGGCTATGGACAGTATAATGAGCACTGAGGCTATGGACAGTATAACGAGTACTGAGGCTATGGACAGTATTATGAGTACCGAGGCTATGGGCAGTAAGATGAGTACTGAAACTATGAACAGTATAATGAGTACAGAAGCTATGGACAGTATAATGAGTACTGAAGCTGGGACAGTATAATGAGTACTGAAGCTGGGACAGTATAATGTGTACAGAAGCTATGGACAGTATAATGAGTACTGAGGCTATGGACAGTATAACGAGTACTGAGGCTATGGACAGTATTATGAGTACCGAGGCTACGGGCAGTAAGATGAGTACTGAAACTATGAACAGTATAATCAGTACTGAGGCTATGGACAGTATAATCAGTACTGACGTTTGGACAGTATAATGAGTACAGAAGCTATGGACAGTATAATGAGCACTGAAGTTATGGACAGTATAATGAGTACTGAGGCTATGGACAGTATAATGAGCACTGACGCTATGGACAGTATAATCAGTACTGAGGCTATGGACAGTATAATGAGCACTGACACTATGGACAGTATAATCAGTACTGACGCTATGGACAGTATAATCAGTACTGAGGCTATGGACAGTATAATGAGTAATGAGGCTATCGACAGTATAATGAGCACTGAAGTTATGGACAGTACAATGAGTACTGTGGTTATGGCCAATATAATGAGTACTGAGGCTATGGACAGTATGATGAGTACTGAGGCTACGGACAGTATGATGAGTACTGAGGCTATGGACAGTATGATGAGTACTAAGGCTATGGACAGTATGATGAATACAGAAGCTATGGACAGTATTATGAGTATTGAGGCAATGGACAGTCTAATGAGAACAGAAACTATGGACAGTATAATAAGTACTGAGGCTATGGACAGTATTATGAGTACAGAAGCTATGGACAGTATGATGAGTACTGAAGCTATAGACATTATAATGAGTACAGAAGCTACGGACAGTATGATGAGTACTGAGGCTATGGGCAGTGTAATGTGTACTGAGGCTACGGACAGTATGCTGAGTACTGAAGCTTGGACAGTATTATGAGTACAGAAACTATGGACAGTAGAATGAGTACTGAAGTTATGGACATTATGATGAATACAGAAGCTATAGACAGTATAATGAGTACTGAGGTTATGGACAATATAATGAGTACTGAGGCTATAGACAGTATAATGAGTACTGAGGTTATGGACAACATAATGAGAACTGAAGCTATGGACAGTATAATGAGTACTGATGCTATGGACAGTATTATGAGTACTGAGCCTATGGACAGTATAATGAGTACAGAATCTATAGATAGTATGATGAGTACTGAAGCTATGGACATTATAATGAGTACTGAGGCTATGGACAGTATAATGAGTACTGAGATTATGGACAATATAATGAGAACTAAAGCTATGGACAGTATAATGAGTACTGAGGTTATGGACAACATAATGAGAACTGAGGCTATGGACAGTATAATGAGTACTGATGCTATGGACAGTATTATGAGTGCTGAGCCTATGGACAGTATAATGAGTACAGAAGTTATGGACAGTATAATGAGTACAGAAACTATAGACAGTATGAGGAGTACTGAAGCTGTGGACAGTATAATGAGTACTGCGGCTATGGACAGTATTATAAGTACAGAACCTATGGACAATATAATGAATACAGAAGTTATGGACAGTATTATGAGTACAGAAGCTATGGACAGTATGGTGAGTACTGAAGCTATGGACAGTATTATGAGTACAGAAGCTATAAACAGTATAATAAGTACTGAAGCTATGGACAGTATGAGGAGTACTGAGGCTATGGACAATATTATGAATACTGAAACTATGGAAAGTATAATGCAGTCTATTTTAGTTAATCAACACTTGTATTTGAGACAGTAAAACTCATTTGGATCTAGAATTACTTCACCAACATAATAAACCATCTTTATCAGATCTAGTGTGTATAGACTTTATTCCGAAAGGTACAAGAAGATCTGGCACAAAAAGGAGAAACTGAGATATTTGTCACCTGTTCAGCACAGCTCTGGATAATTAAAAGACAACCCCCAGATTCTCTATGCCTTTCACGGTGTGCAGGATCAGTGCAGGAGCTCTAGAAGGCAATATGTCTGCCGTGCGATCCAGGAACAGCCTGCAGGGGCGTGCACGAGCACCCCGCAATAGTCTTGCACGGACTGAGCCCCTGTATGCAAATCACCTCATTTGCAGGAGAAATCCATGCAAATGAGGTGAATTTGTGATCCAGGAAGCTTGCAACTGGCTGTGTAGGACTAGTGCAATCTGCAGAAATGTACTTGGTTAGTAAAAGAGTACATTTCTGCAAAATCCAAAATGTAGCTGTGACAGCTCCAAATAAAGGTTGCATATCAGTTAGGAAGCATGCCAATGGTCAAATATAAGGCCATTGGCATTGCAAACAGCCAAAAAAAAAATCAACTTCATTTTTTTTAGCCAATCTCGGCTGTTTAAGCGTAGGGCAGTGGGGCGCAAACGGGATCAGGGGGAAAATAACAAATTAAACCTCAATTAAGCATTCTAACTAAAATCACTATTCTGCAATACAAGGCAATGGCAGGCAGAAGACAACATGGCCAGTGAGTAGTGATTGCTAAGGGGGAAGGCTCCGTGTGAGACGTGTAACTATGCATTAGCAGGCAATACTATGTAAATGAGGGGAATGATAGTGAATCCCAGCTTTCCCCAGCATGCTAGTCAGGTCCCAACAGTGTAAGAGTAAGAATAGCTTGGTGCAAGCCTAGGAGTTAGGTGACATTATGGGTGTGTGTGTGTTAGGCATACTGTAAGCGAACTAGAGCCTACTAGCTTGGTTTGCTCCTAGCTTAGCACAGCTAAGCTAGGGGGTGTATCTGAATCTGCCTAGCACTCTTTACATTGCCTAAGCAGGTATGTGCACCACACACTGGGTTTTAAAGGAAGAAAAAAAAAGTTAAACCAGGAAATAGCAGCACTGTGCACATGTGAGCACTCTGTTTGCGTGGCGCGCCCCCGGGCTTACACAGGAAGGCAATGGGAAGAGAAAACAGTAGTAGGAAGGTAATCAAGGAGAACTAGCATAGCTGGCAGGTGAAATGTATCAGAAACAGACAATTACATAGGCAGCAGAACAGCCCAGCCCAGAACACTACTATAAACTATGCAAACACCTTCCCTTCTGGTTTCTCCCACACTCTACACCACCTGTGTAAACAAGCGGGGAACTTTTAACACTCACAACAGCAAAATGAAAGTGACTACAATAGCTATCATACAACAACTTGTGGAATAGGCTGAGGGTGGTGAGGATGTGAATGCTGTCGACCAATCCACAGTGAGGAGACGGAGAAGAGTATACAGACCCAGGGTAACATACCAGGGGCTACATGAGCTGGAGATAGTAGAGCGCTATAGGGTAGACAGGGACCTCATACAGCAAATTGTTGAGCTGTGCCGGCCATGCCTCACACACAGAACAAACATAGGGAAACCCATCCCAGTGGATACCATGGTATGTGTAGGCCTAAGAATACTAGCTACAGGTACCTTCCAAAGGCCAACTGGGGATATGATGGGGATCTCACAGGCATCAGCATCCAGGGTACTCCACCAGTTTCTGGATGCCATGTCAGCACATGTCGGTGAGCACATATATTTCCCCAACACCCGTGAGGTGTTGGCCAGCAATATGCAACTGTTTCACCAAATAGCAGAATACCCTGAGGTAATGGGTGCTATAGACTACATGCACATACACATCAAAGCACCACCCGGTGAGCGGGGTAGGATCTACATCAACCACAAGGGGTTTCCCTCCATCAACTGCCAGGTCGTGTGCGATGCCCAGGGCATAATAATGAATGCATGTGCTGGCTGCCCTGGAAGCTATCATGATTCCCACATCTGGCATCTGACGCAGCTGTACCAGAGATTTGCCAGTGGGGACATCTCTCATGATCACCTAGTGGGGGATGCTAGATACGCACTGGAGCCGTGGCTGATGACACCCATCAGACATACACACAAACACCCGAACAAGAACTCCATAATGAGGCACACGCACAGACCAGAATTATAGTAGAGTATGTGTCTGGGATGCTCAAGTCATGGTTCCGGTGCCTGGACACATCCAGTGGAGCCTTGCAGTACTCACCAGCTAAATGCCCCCAAATTGTCCTCATATGTGCCGTGCTACACAATATGATCCTGCGGAATCAGCTGCAGCAGGAACAGCATGGGGCAGGGCCACATCCCCCCCACCATTGCCAAGACCTGCACAGGCACAGACTGACTCAGATGCGGAAGAACCTGAGCCTGCCCCAGTAGGCAGAAGGAGATGTGCCCAGTATGCCCTGGCCTTGGCAAAGGGGCAACCCATAGCACATACACTGACACAAGAGGGACCCAGGGAATAACACCTCTCTCTGACTCTCACATACAGTAAAAGGGATGCCAAATATTACACTACCTGTGCTCAACTATGTGTAGGGTGTGTACTATGTGCATCCGACATAGGCAGCACTGCAGCACCACCCTCAATACTGGGACACCAACAAGGTAAGTGACTCACACATGCCAGTTGGTGGGTTCACATACCCAACAACAGTCACAGCCAGCAGAACAGGTATAGACAAACACAAGCAAAGGCTGTGCTATGGCCTCTGAATGAGGCCTATGGGTAACCTCCCCCCAGGCCTACACATGCAGACTACAGCAGGTCAGGCAGTGAGACGTCAGTTCTGAAGGGTAGGATGTCAGAAACTAATATGTAGGTAAATAAAAGCTAAGATCTGTAGTACACTGGTATGCCTCTAGTCAGCATGATAGGTAAGACTACAGAATGAAATGGAGTACCTGACATACCAGTACAGTCATAGCAAATGTGTACAAGTGTCAGGTGTGCCCCCATCCTATGTAGACATGTAGTACCAGTCAGGTGTGCCCCCCATCCTACCTAGAAATGTAGTACCAGTCAAGTGTACCCCACAATCCTGTGTAGAAATGTAGAAATAGTCAGGTGTGCCCCCCCCATCCTACGTAGAAATGTAGTAACAGTCAGGTGTGCCCCCCAATCCTGTGTAGAAATGTAGAAATAGTCAGGTGTGCCCCCCCATCCTATCTAAAAATGTAGTAACAGTCAATGCCAAATGATCGATGGATATCCTACAGAAACAGTATGCTACCTGTAGGTGTACAACACACTGGTCAGCACTGCAGTACAGACTACCAGAACTTGATCCACACATTCAATACAGATGGGCATAGTAGGCATGCACACATACTTAAATACATGAAGGCCATGTCTGCAAACACCAGTGGACCAGACATATCTGGCAGTCGCAGATGTTAGTGCAGACACTCCTCAGTATGGACCACATATGCTTTGCACACACAGTGGACAGGAATACAAACATATATCTAAGGACAACACACTATAATAAGCCAAAGGTAGATGTACATAGATGTGTGGAAGCAGTTGACTGTGACAAGGAGCCATCCAAGCCTATCACACCCAGCACACAGCCAAAGGGCCACAACCACATGAGGTTTAGAAGTCACTCACTGTAGATACTACCCACCGGTATCTGTCAGTATTAGAGACTATGTGGCACACGTGCTAGCTGTGTAACATGACTGTACACAAAATAGTCATCTAGCAGCTGTATACATGTACCTGTGAAATATGACCCTATGTGTGCCTGCATGTGGTGTGTCAACCTCTAGATGAATGGGTTATGGCCCATGCACACACACTGCCCTCCCCATAGCCCTACTATGACAAGCCTGCTGAGGTCATCCACTGTGAAATGCATCTTTGGGAGAACTGCAGCCCAGTAATCTCAGTGGCGTGCCCCATAACTGCGTACTGCTGTAATGTGTTAAACTTGTTAGGTAGGAGTTCCAATCACAGACATGGCAACTGTGTGTGTGTGTGTGTGTGTGTGTGTGTGTGTGTGTGTGTGTGTGTGTGTGTGTGTGTGTGTGTGTTAGTGTGTCTGTCTCTCTGTCTCTGTCTGTGTAGAGAGCAATGCTTTTTAGGGTAGTTACACTCCCTACAATTCAAATGCTATACTTTGGCAAGGCTGCTGATGTCATCCACCTAGAAATACATCTCTGGGAAGGTTGTAGCCCAGTAATCTCCATAGCATGTCCTATAACTGTGTACTGCTGTAGTGTGATAAATTAGTTAGGTAGGAGTTCTAATTCCAGACTTGGCAAGTGTATGTGTGTGTGTGTGTGTGTGTGTGTGTGTGTGTGTGTGTGTGTGTGTGTGTGTGTGTGTGTGTGTGTAGAGAGCAATGCTTTTTAGGGTAGTTACACTCCCTACAATTCAAATGCTCTACTTTGGCAAGGCTGCTGTCATCCACCTAGAAATACACGTCTGGGAAGGTTGTAGCTGAGTAACCTCTGTAGTGCATCCCATAACTGAGTACTGCTGTAGTGTGATAAATTAGGTAGGAGTTCTAATCCCAGACTTGGCAAGTTTGTGTGTGTTTGTATGTGTGTCTGAATCTGTTTGTGTGGAGAGCAATGTGTTTTAGGGTAGTCACACTCCCTACAATTCAAATGCTCTACTCTGGCAAGGCTGCTGATGTCATCCACTTAGAAATACACCTCTGGGAAGTTTGTAGCCCAGTAATCTCTGTAGCGTGTCCGATAACTGCGTACTGCTGTAGTGTGATAAATTAGTTAGGTAGGAGTTCTAATCCCAGACTTGGCAAGTGTGGGTGTGTGTCTGTGTGTATGTGTTTGTTTGACCCTGTCTGTGTAGAGAGTGATGCTTTTTAGGGTAGTCACACCCCCTACAATTCAAATGCTCTCCTTTGGCAGGCTGCTGATGTTATCCACCTAGAAATATACCTCTGAGAAGGTTGTAGCCCAGTAATTGCCATAGCACACCCTATTACTGCGTACTGCTGTAGTGTGATAGAATAGTTAGGCAGGATGTCTAATCCCAGACTTGGCAATTGTGTGTGTGTGTGTGTGTGTGTGTGTGTGTGTGTGTGTGTGTGTGTGTGTGTGTGTGTAAAGCGCAATGCATTTTAGACTAGTCACACTCACTACAATTCAAATGCCCTACTTTGGCAATCCTGCTGATGTCATTCATTGTGGAATACACCTGTGGGGAAGGGACACTCCAGCAATTTCTGTGGCGCATCCTATAACAGCATCATGCTGTACTGTGATACAGAACTCTGGTAGGGGTTCTATCCCCATACATGGCAATGGTGGATGTTGTGTGTGTGTTTCTGTTTGTGTATGGAGCACTGCATTTTAGGCTAGTCACACTCACTACAATTCAAATGCCCTACTTTGGCAATCCTGCTGCTGTCATTCACTGTGAAATACACCTTTGGGGAAGGAGTACTCCAGCAAACTTCGTGGTGCGTCCTATAACAGCATCATGCTGTAGTGTGATATAGACCTCTGCTAGGGGTTCTATCCCCACACATGGCACTGGTGGATGTTGTGTGTGTGTTTCTATGTTTGTGTAGGGAGCAATGCATTTTTGGCTAGTTACACTCATTACAGTTCAAATGCCCTACTTTGGCAATCCTGCTGATGTCATTCACTGTGAAATACACCTTTGGGGAAGGCGAACTCCAGTAATCTCTGTTACCGCATCCTATAATGGTGTAGTTCTATAGTGTAATATACTAGTAAGGTAGGAGTTCTAATCCCAGACATGACAGGTGTGCATGTGTTTGTTATTTGTATCCTGTGCGGCGGTGGTTGTGAGTGTGTAATAACTGGGCTCAATGTGGAGTGGGTTTTACAAACATCTTATATGGTGGGCCAAGTATATATCATAATGTCCACCATACAGGGATAACAGATGTGAAATAGCCAAGAGGCTTTGGTGCAAATCCATACCCCTAAATATGACATCAACCCTTGTATTACCCAGGGTACACTCTCAACCCATGTCTCATGCACACACACACACTTGCCTAGGTAACAGCTGCTATGTTGGTAGTACCCTGCATATTGCCCAATGACAGTAACCATGGTGTGATTGCAGTGGGCTACAGAGGGCATGGCACCCTGTCCATCAGTCCAATAGGCATGTACATGCCGACATTGCACCACCCCATGTTCCGCACTGGACATCTGCAACACCTGTGGTGCCATAAAATGTGACCCAGAAAGGATATAACACACCTGAAACACAAGCCCTGTATGAACAGATGCCACTGACACCAGGGAATACCGGTATCATGCTATCAGTGTAGGTACAGGGCCAACCTGCTGTCCATTAACAGTTCTCACCACATAAGGCCAGGACTGGGACATCTGATGATAATGATCAGTGTACACAACATAGGCCAGACACCCCAGGTACAGTTCCACATGTCACTGTGCATGCATATGGGAGGTATGCACATCCCAGACACTGTCCATATCATGGACTAAGGAGCACATACATGGCAAGCAATGCACAGCGTTGGCCACATGCAATAGTCACCCAGGTGACTGGATGGTGAATACAAAACCCACCTGTGTGGGCAACTCCAGACACTACAGCCCTGAGCCACAATGCAGACCATTGCCATGTGGCCTGATGCCAAGGTATACCCATCACTTAGCCTTGTATAGCTGTCTGGCACCGTCAACCACAACACACCCGTGAAGCAGTGCACACATGCATGTCAATACTGGCACCCGTGTCTGTGTGTGTGGTGTACGATGCGTATGACCATATTCACACTCACTACAACCCCCATTGGCATAGTGAAGTATGCTGTCTGATGTCAGACACCACCACATACCCTTTGCACATATAACCTCCGTATAACCCCTGTAGTGCATGTGATACCTGCACAGTACCATGTTGTGGCAATCCCACTAGTGATGAGTTATATTATTGGCCCTACCAAGTGTGGCAATGTATGTGCATCCCTGTGAGAGTGTGGCTGTGTTGATGCTGACACCTGTTCATGTGAGCAGGCATGGGTACTACACCTACCACATTGCTACCATATCCCTGTTGCAGATGTCACTCACTATCACATATACGTTCTGAAGACTCCCCAACATGTAACCTATGTGGCACATCCAATAACTGCATGGACATTTGATAGCACTGCATAGTCATCGGGGGTTTGATACCCTGTACTGGTAGTTGTGTGACACACATGCGTAAGGTTTATTTTCCCACCCCTTCCTGGCTTTTCTGTGCCTCTGTCTGCCTCTCTTACTCCCTCTCTGGTGGATGTGGAGACTTATACCTGCTTTGATTAGGCAGCAGCATGTGTATTTTAAGTGATGCTCACGATCAGCTGATGGTCTCTGCACGAATTGCAGCCCTTCTCTAGCTGATTGCATGTGGAACAGCTGTGGTAACATTCCCATAGCCAATTGCATCGAAACACACACCAATATCTAGGAACATCATGTTGCTGTTGGGCCTTTCATTCACTGTGAGCAGGAACTTGATCTGTTGTTTGGCAAACAGCATCTCAGATGGATTGGGGTGTACCTCTAACAACATACACTGTGGAAACAGGCCAACACACACAGGAGGGGGGTGTGCCCGACCTGACTATAGACTGCAAGTGCTGCTATACTGCATCTGGAGTAGTGTTGGTTTAACAGGGTGTGTGTGGATATGGCTATCTTACATGTTTACATACCTGCCATGTCAGTGCTATGTTAATGAGGAAACACCCATCTGTAGGTCCATCTGCAGACTGGCCAGTGTGTGGTGCCTTTTGTTTCAGGTGTTACCCACTGAGCATCTATCTGTGAACTGCAGCAGGTACTGCGAGGATTACAGTCTATAGATGGTGACAGCCTTGAGAGTTACTGACTTCATATCCCTCATAGGACATATGGTGCAACACACCCTGTTACAACAGTAAATGCATGAGGTTATCACAGCAACATGTCACTATTGGCCCTGTGTATGTGCCTCCGGCCACAATCCTGACAACCTTTGTACATATGCCATGCAGTAAGGGGTACATATGTACTGTACACCATAATTAGTGACATCATATCTGGTAACACGCCAGTGAGATATCAGACTGCTACACATGTAATGTATAGTAGGGTTTATATTCAATGACATAACCTGGAAATTCTGTGATTGTGTGTACAGTACTGAGGTCTGTGTACTTATGGTGATTGTTGGCAGTGTGTGTATTGTTAATATGTACCTTGCCCTGTGTACAGACTGTGGTAGATGTCATTGTTCTTGGTCCTGTTCTATCTGATGTTACATACTGCTCCACTGTATGTTACCCTATCAGCTTACATGTTTGTAGGACCATACAAGCACATGTCCCATACCACAGACAGGCAGCAGACCACACTGTGTAGTGGCCCAGTATAAGTAGGGTTAGTGTGTGGGTGGCACATATGAGGTTAGTGTTGCACAGATAGTCCATATACTGTAATAATACTCTAGCATGCCATATGTAGCTGTGGCTGTGTTCACATTGGTTGTGGTGATGCACTTACACACAGGTGTATGTTACTCTGTGCCATGGCATGCCTGTACAGCCTGCTATGCCATACAGACTGTTCTGTTTGTCAGTGTGCTTGTGATAGCGTCAGGTGTGCCTTGTTATGTAACAGTTACATCCCAGTGTGTCAACTGAGGTCTTAACCCCCTAGGGATTGTCTACAGAGAGTAGGCTGCTGAACTATACACCTGCATTACTTACTGTTGATTGTTTGGTATCCTGTGGCCTAGTCTGTCTTTACTATTGTACTACTTGATGACCTTGGTCTGGACAGCAACATTTGTTAACATTTTCAGACTACTGTATTAGTATACCTGTTTCACAGTTGCATTACTCAGTTTATATGGATGTCCATGTCTAAACAGCTATATGACTTGGCATATACAACTGTAACAGTAAACAATTAAAGGTTTCCCATTTATGTGCACCTGTGTGTGGTGTTATAGCCTTTGATATCTCTGTGGGTATATGTTGCAGGCAATGAATGTCATTTCTATGGGTGGCTCATACAGTCTCCAGTTGGTAAGGTGGTACCTGTAGGAATAGTGGCTGTTCCATATTTTGTGCACGTAGTACATATGTAACTTAATGTACATATCTCTGCATGTGTATGTGTAGTTACATATATATCTATATATGTATATGTATACATATATATGTATATCTGTATCTGCATATATGTGTCTGTGTCTATGTATCCTAGGGATCCCCATGTCATGTCTGGTCCTGGTTATGGGATCTGAAACACTTGGTAGTGTACTGCAGGGGGGAACATGTTTGGCTGTGGGGTATACCTATTCGTACAAGACGTATATTGCTTGGGCCCTCCAAACCACATTAACATTGCATGTGGACATATATGTTTTTGTTATTTCCCCATTGTTATCTACAGATGTATGTCCGTATATATCTATATCTATCTATATATATATCTGCTGATATATATATATATATATATATATATATATATATATATATATATATATAAACTGCCATATATATCAAGACATATAACTGTAGACATACTTATCTATAGCTGTAGGCATTTGCATGTATATATGTTCATATATATTTATATATATGTATATATTTCTATATATATGTTTATATATCTCTCTACATGTATAGATATGTTGTAGCTGTTTAGATATTAATATATTTACACACACACATACATCTAAATGTTGGACTGCATTCTCTGTACTGTTGAATGACTGGGCTGGATGATATGTTTTTGAAAACATCAGGGTTATGTATATCTGGCATGGTTTAGTGGTAAATCACTTTGTCTATGGTGTGCTGGGTCCTGGGTTCGAGCCTTGCAGAGGCTATTTATTTTGCGTAGGCATTGCTTACCCTCATACAAAAAGGCTTAAACCCACTTACTGCTGCTTAAAAGTGCTTACTCCTGCATACCCCCATGCTAATTTCTTTAAAAGAAAAGAAAAAGGGGTTGATAGGAAAGTGGTGAAAAAGGGGCACAATAGGGAAAATAGCCAGGGATGTGCAGGAAGGGTGTAGGGAAGGTCCATAGGTGCCCATTTTTTCTACAGCAACAGCTGTGCATATACAGCGAATTTGTAGGTAGATTTGAGCACTCATCCCCCTGGGAGTGGGTGAGGACAACAATAATACATTGTGATGCCAATTAGACTGGATTACATGTGTCCAGTGGACACGTGTGCAAAATGGACAGCTATGTATGGGGCGAGATTTTTTTTGTGGGAACAGATTGCCCTTTTTTTTGTTTTCAGGTGAGACGGGGATGTTGGGGAGTAATAGTAGGTATATTTGGTGAGGTAGGTTGGGTAGGTTAACAGACAAGACAAACAAGATGCATACAGGGGTGGTATATGACACATGTGGGGGGAAACACCTTGATGGGGAGGGGTGTTGGGA
This sequence comes from Protopterus annectens, assembly GCF_019279795.1. NCBI lineage: Eukaryota > Metazoa > Chordata > Ceratodontiformes > Protopteridae > Protopterus > Protopterus annectens. The sequence goes on from NC_056745.1 coordinate 761,526,814, forward strand.
TATCGGAAGCCCACAAGCCCCCTAGTGGTAACTGTGGGACTGAGGTCCCCACCCATGGGCAGTCACCACTGAACCTTCACAGCCCCAAAGGTGGCTGTGCTGGGGGCTGAGTTGCAGAGCCAGGCTAACTCTCTAATTGTGACATGCAGCCCTCAAGCTGGCGTAGGAGCTCACCAAACTGATGGTCAAGCTCTCTACACACCATGGCCCTGACCTGGCGATGGGTGACAGGTGCCTGTCTGCGCCTACTCCCAGGGGGGAAGCCCCAACCCCTGAGACGGTTCCACCTGAAGGTGGTGCAGAACTAATGGACAGGGAGGTCCCGGGTTGGGCCCCAGACATGCTGGTGCCCGGTGCTATGGCCAGCTGAAGTGGGACAGGTGGGTCCGCTGTGACCGGCCTTCCGAAGCGTGCGATAGTATTTAGATTCCATAATCATATTTGGGTTAGTAACAGTCAAAACATTCCAGGGTTAGGTATAACAGCATGCATAGATATTTCCATTAACCCAGACACCAGATACGGAACAGTTGCATAGCAAACAGAACCCATGTATATATCGGAACACAGTGGTAATAAGAACAGCATGCAAGTGCATTGATGGCACCATGCCACCAATGTTGGAATAATTCAATATAGCACATGCATGGGAACCATTAATATATTTATCAAACAACTGGACATTATCAGAGTCATTACATACCAGTTGGGGTGGGTAAGTTGATTATTGTTGGAGATATGGTGGGGGGGATGTCAATTAACAACTAGTATATTCCTGTAGTCCACATTACCTTCCTAGTCAGTGCTGTTATCTGTACCTTACAAGTCTTACTACACTACCCTATAACCTTAGTTTGGACAGTGATATGGCTGTCGTCATCGTTACACATGGACCGGTTTTACCTGCAGTATACACCTCTTACCTGGTATACCTGTGGAGGGAATGTTTGTTAACACTAACTGTTTCTATACATACTCCTGGATTTTTTTTACACATAGCTATCCAACTCTTTCTGCACAGACTCTGGCCATGTGTTGACCACATGCTGGTGTGTCATGACATATCTAGAATATTGCCCTCTTCCACCTTTAGTGACCTGACACACACATATACATGCTTTCCTACACAGTTATATTATGTAGCCCAGTGTGGGTGACAATGATCAGTGATACTTTATTATTCAGAAATACTGCAACACTCACAATTCCCTACAATACCAGAGTGAACAGTACCAGTACAGGTTATATGGTCTGTATTTCTCAGCACAGTGTTCATATCTAACGTACCTGTGGGAGCAAAGTTTGTTAGCACTACCTGACTTTTGACAGACAAAGTTCTGGATTACACATTAGAATTATGCACATACATCTCACTCTGTTACTGTACATACTCTGGTCACAGCTTGACAACATGGGAGTGTAGATAGGACATACTTGAATTATTACTCTCCTAACAGTTTTAAGAGTTGCTACAGTGACAGGTGTGTTCTCATAGATGTCTGACAATCACTTGTATTCCCTGTTTGCTGGCTAAACATCTGGGATCATCCGACAGACTTACCAGGGGGACAGGCAGCAGATATGGGCACATATACTGGACATTCTGGCCTCATCTGTATAGTTGTGGGGTATGAATCCGTATGCAGCCTAATTCCACTCCCAAGATTCAGACCATGGCTGTGTCCGCTACAACTTAAACACTGCCAATCACAGTTGTGTCTGCTATATAGATATTACTGTATATCTCCTATCTGCTTTCTGTCTTATTAATCCCCTGTGCTTTTGCATTCTGACCTTGTATTATAACACTCATACAGATTTCCTAGACATTTATATGTTGTAGGACAGTGTGGGTGACAGTGATGTGTAATACTTCATTATTCAGAGCAACTGCATATCATTCTTGTATTTCTGGGACAGTGTTGGTATCTGACAGACTTGTGGGAAGAATGTTTATTAGCACTACCTGAATGTCCCCACACACAGTACCAGATTCCACATTACTATTATGCATATACATCTCACTCTGTTACTGTACACACTCTGACCACAGCTTGACAAGTTGGGGTGTAAATGAGACATACATGGCTTCTTAGTTACATAAGGTATTGGGGAGTGGCTAGTGTGCCAGCTTTGTTCTCATAGCTGTGTGTCAATCAGTTGTATTTCCTGTTTGCTGCCTATGTGTCTGGGATCATCCTACTGATTTCCCAGGGGGACAGGTTGATAGGCAACAGATATGGGCCACTTTAATAGACATGCTGGACATATCTGTACAGTTGTGGGGTATGATTCTATATGCAGAATGCTACCACTGGCAGGATTCGAACCGTGGCTGTGTGTGGTAAAAAAACAACAGTTCATATCTCAGTTGCATGTGCTATTTGGTTTTTGTTGTCTGCATTTTCCCTGTTTACCGTCTATTTGTCTCTCAGTTGTACTAAATAGCCTCTGGGGATTACACCTGTCATATACAGGCATTCCTACACATTCAATATATGGTGCATGGTGTGGGTAACAGTGCTTAACACAACAGTACTACTACATGATGAGAAAGACTGGTGTGGAAGGCAACCACAATAACTCCTCGGCTCGGACACAAAGCAAATAGTTTATTACGCAAGAACAGAAAAACAGAAAAAAATCCCAGGTTAAGCGCTTTCATCTGACAATTGCAGACTTCTTCAGAACATAGGCATGCAGCTGCTCTTTCATTTTAAATACATTTTGGCACCAAAAAGCCACTTCACAATCAATAATGAATTAAAGGTGCATGCACATACAAATGTATTCGTAACACAAGTCCTTTCTTAGGAAATTCCTATCCTAAAGAAATGAATTACCATCTTGAATAAAAAGTAATACATAGGTAATACATGATGCCCTAAACATAAAAATACAGTGTATGCTAAATGGAAATGACTGAATGTCTCATAGAGGCTAGTAACAAATCTTACAATTAATATAAACCTACCAATTAATATAAATATAAATATAAATATAAAACCTTGCAGATGCTGTAAAACCAGGATATAACAATGAATGTGATAGTTGTGAACTGTTTAAAATTGATATAATATTTAAATATTGTGAAAAATTAATTTATGTTAAAAAATTATGTTAAAAAATTAATGTTAAAAAATTAATTTGTTTTAAAATTGATAGACTGTTAAAAATATGTATTAAGATGCATTAAGAATGTGTAAGAGAAATGTATGTATACATGCGGAACGCTATTCCAAAAACACTATGCTAACTGCAAGAACGGTTTTATACTGATAAAATCGTTGATGCCAGGCAGCCTTGTGGCATCAGTGATAATTTGCCATTTGCTCTCTTTCATGGCCAAAAAAGCTTTTACATTCCCCCCAAATACTGTGATATTAACCTTATCAATGATAACAAATTTAAAATAATGCGTAACACCATTTTTTGATATGTGCCTATAAAGAGCATTCTTTGTATCTTTCTTCTTAATACTAATTAAATGCTCGTAAATACGTCGTCTCAACTGTCTCTCAGTCTTGCCAATATAAAACGCTGAGCATACTTGGCAAGTTGCAAGATAAATGACAAATTTAGTATTACAGTTTCCTGTCCTGCAGTGTATATGTGTTTTGTTAAAATTATCCAAATTAACACCACCTGTTTCATTAATGGTGTAGCATTGGTTACATGTACCGCATTTTCTTGTACCGGTTGATCCCCCTTTTTTGCCACTAATATTTGATTCCAAAATCCTTTTGAGGTTGTTTCCTGTTTTATACACAAATTTGGGATGAGATCCCAAGGTCAGGTCCAGATCATCGTTCATAGTAAATAAGTTCCAGTGTTGCCTCACTATGTTTTCAATGTACTGGACTATGGGGGAATACATTAACACACAAACCCTATTATCAAATCCCTCCTTTTGTTTATTGTCCGATGGTAAAACCCCAGGTGTTGAGTTGCCCAATAAAGGTAAATATTTGTTACCCCATTCTTTGCTGACATATTTAACAACATCATTAATTAGGGTGACGGGTATCCTCTCACGCTGAACATAGACCTAATAAGTTCAAGTTCGTTGTCCAATACAGCTCTTGTTGATGACATACGGGCTGCTCGGATGCACTGTCCTTTGACAACATTTTTAAAAACATATTTGGGATGATTACTACTGAATTCCAAGTAATCATTGGAAAATGTAGGCTTTCTATGAATGCAAGAGATAAATCCATCGTCACCATGGCTAACATAAGTGTCCAAGTAGGCTGTAACTTTTTTATTGAGATTATATGTGAACTTTAAAAAATCTGTGGTGTTATTGATGTAGTCAAAAAAAGGCTGAATCAAATCTTCTGGGCCATTCCATATAATCTCAATAAAAAGGGTACAGCCTACTTGGACACTTATGTTAGCCATGGTAACGACGGATTTATCTCTTGCATTCATAGAAAGCCTACATTTTCCAATGATTACTTGGAATTCAGTAGTAATCATCCCAAATATGTTTTTAAAAATGTCATCAAAGGCCAGTGCATCCGTGCAGCCCGTATGTCCTCATCAAGAGCTGTATTGGACAACGAACTTGAACTTATTAGGTCTATGTTTAGTGTGAGAGGATATCCGCTCACTCTTATTAATGACGTTGTTCAATTTGTTAGCAAAGAATGGGAAAACAAATATATACCCTTATTGGGTAATTCAACACCTGGGGTCCTACCATCGGACAATAAACAGAAGGAGGGATATGATAATAGGGTTTGTGTGTTAATGTATTCCCCCATAGTCCAGTACATTGAAAACATAGTGAGGCAACACTGGAATATATTTACTATGAACGATGATCTGGACCTGACCTTGGGATCTCATCCCAAATTTGTGTATAAAACAGGAAACAACCTCAAAAGGATTTTGAAATCAAATATTAGTGGCAAAAAAGGGGGATCAACTGGTACAAGAAAATGCGGTACATGTAACCAATGCTACACCATTAATGAAACAGGTGATGTTAATTTGGATAATTTTAACAAAACACATATACACTGCAGGACAGGAAACTGTAATACTAAATTTGTCGTCTATCTTGCAACTTGCCAAGTATGCTCAGCGTTTTATATTGGCAAGACTGAGAGCCAGTTGAGACGACATATTTACGAGCATTTATTTAGTATTAAGAAGAAAGATACAAAGAATGCTCTGTATAGGCACATATCAAAAATGGTGTTACGCATTATTTTAAATTTGTTATCATTGATAAGGTTAATATCACAGTATTTGGGGAGAATGTAAAAGCTTTTTTGGCCATGAAAGAGAGCAAATGGCAAATTATCACTGATGCCACAAGACTGCCTGGCATCAACGATTTTATCAGTATAAAACCGTTCTTGCAGTTAGCATAGTGTTTTTGGAATAGCGTTCCGCATATATACATACATTTCTCTTACACATTCTTAATGCATCTTAATACATATTTTTAACAGTCTATCATTTTTAAAACAAATTAATTTTTTAACATAAATTCATTTTTCACAATATTTAAATATTATATCAATTTTAAACAGTTCACAACTATCACATTCATTGTTATACCCTGGTTTTACAGCATCTGCAAGGTTTTATATTTATATTTATATTTATATTAATTGGTAGGTTTATATTAATTGTAAGATTTGTTACTAGCCTCTATGAGACATTCAATCATTTCCATTTAGCATACACTGTATTTTTATGTTTAGGGCATCATGTATTACCTATGTATTACTTTTTATTCAAGATGGTAATTCATTTCTTTAGGATAGGAATTTCCTAAGAAAGGACTTGTGTTACGAATACATTTGTATGTGTATGCACCTTTAATTCATTATTGATTGTGAAGTGGCTTTTTGGCGCCAAAATGTATTTAAAATGAAAGAGCAGCTGCATGCCTATGTTCTGAAGAAGTCTGCAATTGTCAGATGAAAGCGCTTAACCTGGGATTTTTTTCTGTTTTTCTGTTCTTGCGTAATAAACTATTTGCTTTGTGTCCGAGCCGAGGAGTTATTGTGGTTGCCTTCCACACCAGTCTTTCTCATTTTACGTTGTTGCTGCACTACTACATGATTGCAAATCTACATTACCATATGATACCAGAATATACACATGCAGTCCAGCAGTTAGACCTGTTTTGTCAGGCTGTTACACTTTTATTGACATACAAACAATATGAGACTCTTCCTGCCATATTCTCTAATGTATGCAGTACTTGCCTTGAACAATACAGGTTTTATACAGGCAATTAATTTACTACTACTTTTATTTTTATTTCCTATGACAGTAAATGCATGAGTATTACTGACCTGCCTCGTGTCGCAACCTTGCCAGGAGACTGATGTGGGCCTCCTGGTTCGCGGCCCGCTCCATTGCAGCTGAGGGAGACATAACAGGAATATTTAGCCATACCTTTCCATGATATACCTGAGCTGGCAATTATTACACACATACTGGGGTGATAGTTACACACGGTTGGAACATCCCCTGCCACTCTAGCCTCTTGGAGCCACTCCTCCAAGAGGTCCCCCTTACGCTGCTTCAGGTCGGCATAGTGGTGCCTGACCTGCTGACCAGTTCGAGGTATGCCAGTGGCACGGGTGAGGTTGCAGGAGAGATGGTCCTAGGCTTCTGCCTTATATTGAGAGCCCTGGTACTGGCCCTGCAGCAGTCTCTGATCAGGGTCTTTGACAAGGAGCCCTGTCATGACCTTGGACTCCTGGATGCACCAGCGCTGTGCCCGAAAGCGCACACCTTCTACCCTTACTGCCATAGTGCCTGCAAGGGGAAGCTACAACCAGTTATGAGATGTATTCCTGCCTCTTGGGTTTAAGTAGGGCCGATTTCCTGCACTTTTCCGTGATTGGCCAGTTTTGAAAAGGCTAAGCTATGGGCAAACCTGCTTACCTAAGGTTAGCATTGTTTAAAGGGGTATAACACTGGCCACATAGAGTTAGCTGGCCTACTAAACTGGCCTGTGCAATGCGTAGCATTGCTTACATTAGACTTTGCACTATTTTTTCTTTTTGGCATTGACTTCTTATTCATTACATCTTATATATCAGCCTGGTATCCATGATTCATGTGTACGTACACTCTATGGGGTCCTTGTGTTTTATTGGGGACTTCAACACTCTATTACAATTACATCTCACGTCTGGGCTTACTGCTGTACTCCAGTTCACATATTTATGTTATCTAGTTGGTTATGGAACATATGACTGTATACTGGATTCCTTTCACAGGTTCAGTTTGGTTTTACTATGGTGAGGACTTGTTTGCTGATACCTCATTCTTCTATTCTTCTGTGATGGCTTGGTGGTTAACTACTGTGACTATGGTGTGTAGGATCCTGGAATCAAGACCTGCATGCTTGTTTATTTTGTTGATGGGAAGAACAAGGGCCATTGGATACAGAGTGATTAAGGCACTTTTGAGCAGTTGTAAGTGGGTTTGCACAATAGTAAGCACTGCTAACCTGCCGTTACATCTGCTTTCAGAAAGTTAGCTTTAGAATTGCTTAACCAGTGTAGGCATTGCTTGCCGCCACACAAATGGGCTTAAGCCCACTTACTAGTGCTTAAATATGCTTACTACTGCTGATTTGTGCTTAAACCTGCTTACTAGTGCCTTATTCATTATGACACTGACAGCTCACATGTGCAGTACTCCAGTTCATGAAAATATGTTATTTAGTGGGTTATGCAACATAAATATTAGTCATAATGTGCTTTGCATGGAAAATAGAATGTGCTGCAGTGGGACTCGAACCAGGAATGCTTACTCATAAGGCAAATGCTCTGCCCACTACACTATTGCTATGCTGCTTCATTTGCATATGTCTTCCTTGTTATCCTCTTCAGCCATTTAAGCTGCATTAATTGTAGCTAAGCGATGGGCACACCCTTGCACCTGCGGTTAGCTTTAATGGGATTTTTATAAAAAAAAAAAAATAAAGGGTTTGTTCATTTAATTTATGTATACTGTGGCTGTTGTACACATGGGGGACTGCTGGTGGGGATATCCGGACACCTATGAGCAGTCTCGCTCATTTCTGACCCCTTTCTGCTGTTCTTCATTGCAGGGGCATGTATATTCTGAGAGATCTGCTCTCAGACAGACCCCCTGCACTCTTACATGTTCCATGTAAGCCTAGGAACACAGGCAGCGTGCCTCATTACTATGCATGGCACGCTGCCGTCCTGCTCCTAGATGGCCGCCTCTGTGCAGGACTAAGCTACTCCTGCACAGAGGAATAGTAAATCCGGGGGAAAGACATTCATTCCAGTATCATACAGTTTCCTCAGTTCTTACACAAACATAGAAGAAATGTACGTAATCTATATGCACATATAGGTTGATATTGTGGTTAATCCTAAATGGTTAATACTAAACTCGCTGATGCAGAAATTGTTGTCAAAATATAGATGACTACACAAAAAGTTAACTCAAAAAAAAAAAAAACACTAAAAGCCCTCTGTATCTCTGATATGGGGGAAGTTTTCTACTTATATAAACAAACTCCAAGATTGTACATCAGTGATTAAAAGGGAAAACTCACTAAATCCCAAGTGTTTACTGGTCTTGAACATCATGCAAAGGCATTCCATTGACAAACTGTGACTCAGCAAAATCAGTTGGGAGGATTCGCAACCTGACCCAATAACCATAAAACAAATGAAAGGGATACCATATATATATTTATCTGTATTATATCAGTATCTATCAATCCATGTTATACACATGTACTATAGGGTCTATATTAGATTGTCGAAAGCCGACATGTCGAATCCAACATTGTAGACACGAGAATAGCGAAAGTCCAGAACATCGAACGGGTAAATGGAAATCTCAGTAAGGGGAGATTTCCATTTACTTCAATGTAGTGCAGTCTCGGAACAGGTATATTTAAGTAGTGGGGGGTGCAGGGGGGCTTGCCCCCCTGCCTACACCCTTTAGATTTTCTTTTTGTTTTTTTTAATTTATTTTTAGGAACATTCGAAGTTTTAACAGTTTGATCAATAAAGGTCGACCTTTAGTGATTCGAACTATTAAACTTTCGATGTTTCAATACAGACCCATACTATATACATTACTGATATATATATATATATATATATGGGTCTATGTTTATATATCGAAAGCACACTATATCAAAACCCATTTAGCCGAGCACACTTTAGTGAACGTACATAACATTGAAACATCCAAGTAACGAAACACAAAACATCAAAACTAAACCTGGCGAATGCTAGACACACCTCCACAGTCCTACCATACTGTAACTACAACTGAAATAAGACGTGACAAGTCCAGGAAATAAAAACACCACGAAAGGCATCCTCCACACTAACATAAGGTGTGCAATCAGAATGAAAGCAATCTTTCAAAATAACATAAATAACGTGTCCAGTCACCTAGAAAACTGATTCAGAAGTCTAACATCACATTTTTAACAAGTGTGCAATTGCTGTACATTTGAGTATTCTTCTTTATGACTAAATACCATTTCAAATTGTTGCTGACGGTGTAACAAAGTCTGCTTTTTTGGAGATGGGGGACAAGCAGTAGACATTCTCAGTTGTACTTTGTCCACTCTGTTTTGCTCCCTTGCAATAGCGGAAAGTGCAGTGTGAAGCTCTGACACATGCTTTCCAGTTAAGCATTTAAACTGATGATGCCAAGCCTCAATGGAATTCTGGGTCCTTGGCAAAAATAACTCATTAAGAAGTGAAATATTCCAAAACTGCACTGGAAATAACGTTGGAAACCTGATCTTATTAGCAGATCTAGTTGAAAATGATCTGGGTTTATCCAGTAAATACCACTCAGTAAAGTATCTCAAAAGTTCCTTGCCCTCATCAGGAAAGTTACACTTTAGTTCATTGAACGTTCCAATTACATCTGTCTCTGGTAAAAACATTAAAGTAGCTAGTTTTTTAACAGATAGTTGGAATGATATACTACTGTTGTATAACGAACCAAGACCTAAGCTCTGCACCTTCTTCCAAAGGTTCCTCCCAAAATAGAAAAACATCCTTTGCATATGACATTACTGACATTCATCCTTATGCTTTTTACAGCAGCAACC